>NW_027189139.1:82500-374918 GCF_040958095.1 Procambarus clarkii | reverse complement strand
AATGTTACGCGGCAATTGGTTCCACAAATCAACAACCCTGTTACTGAACCAGTATTTACCCAAGTCTTTCCTAAATCTAAACTTATCCAATTTATATCCATTGTTTCGTGTTCTGTCCTGTGTTGATACTTTTAATACCCTATTAATATTCCCCCGGTTATGTCCATTCATCCACTTGTAAACCTCTATCATGTCACCCCTAACTCTTCGCCTTTCCAGTGAATGCAACTTAAGCTTTGTTAATGGAAGTTGTAGTGAATGACCTGGTGACTCTAGTGGGAGCCCTGAGGACAGAGTTGGACTCTCTGCGGGAGGAGGTGCGTCAGCTTAAAAAACAACGAGAAGTAACGAAGGAGGAGACCAGCAGTAAAGGGACCTCGTCTTGGAGAGTTGCGAAAGACAGGGGCCTTAAGAAGACATTGATAAAGCCGCCTTCAAACGCCATAGCAACTTCAAATTCATTTGACGTTTTGGAGGACGAGTGCTGTGGAGAGACTGTGGATCGCGCAAAAGGGAAAGCAACGAAGAGAAAGGAAGCGCAGGCCCCTCAGAAAGTAAAGGAAGTACCTAAGCAAACATTAGTTGTGGGAGATTCCCAGATAAGGTGTTTGGATAGAACGTTTTGTGCTAGAGATAGGGGGAACAGGTTAAGGGTTTGCTATCCCGGAGCTGGCATTGGTGATATTATAAACAACATGAATGATATTATGGCTGGTAATGGGAACAATCCCATTATTTGCATTAGCGTGGGAGGAAATGATGTTGGTCGAGTCAGGAGTGAGGAACTGATTCAGAGGTATAAAACAGCCATAGAGTTAGTTAGGAGCAAGGGAGGAATCCCGATCATATGTGGCATTCTTCCAAGAAAGGGAGTGGGAAATGAATGGATATCGAGGGCACTTGGTGTCAATTGCCGGCTGGAAAGATATTGCAAATCAAATGCAATATCTTTCATAGACAACTGGGAACACTTATATGGAAGAAATGAAATGTATGCTCGTGATGGGGTGCATCTATCGAGAGCTGGGGTTGTTGCTGTTGCGAACTCGCTAGAAGAAGTGGTTAGAGGTGTTTGTTTGGGTTTAAACTGTTAGTAGATAGAGGTATGGGAATTGATTTGGAGGAAGGAGGTAATAAAAGTATGTGTTTGTGGGAGAAAGGAATTGGCAAAACGATCAGGGAAAGAGAAGGTCCGCAAAATAACAATTCACTTAGGGTATATTACACTAACAGTAGAAGTCTAAGAAATAAAATTAACGAATTAAATGCTCTTGTCTGCACAGAAAAAATAGATATTATTGCACTTACCGAAACGTGGATGAATGTAGAAAATAGAGAACTATTAGCTGAATATCAAATATATGGATTTAAACTATTTCACACAGATAGATATATTAGACGAGGAGGTGGAGTAGCCATATATGTTAGGGACAATTTGAAATGTAGTCTCAAAGAGGGAATCAAAACAGAGCCACACACAAACTATTTGGATTGAATTAAACGAAAAAGCTAATAATATTATAATAGGAGTAATATATAGGCCACCAAATTTAGACAGAATGGAAGCAAAGCATCTATGGGATGAAATATCTAGAGCATCTAGATCTAACAGTATTTATGTCATGGGTGACTTTAAGAACATAAGAACAAAGGTAACTGCAGAAGGCCTATTGGCCCATACGAGGCAGCTCCTATTCTATAACCACCCAATCCCACTCATATACTTGTCCAACCCGTGCTTGAAACAATCGAGGGACCCCACCTCCACAATGTTACGCGGCAATTGGTTCCACAAATCAACAACCCTGTTACTGAACCAGTATTTACCCAAGTCTTTCCTAAATCTAAACTTATCCAATTTATACCCATTGTTTCGTGTTCTGTCCTGTGTTGATACTTTTAATACCCTATTAATATCCCCCCGGTTATGTCCATTCATCCACTTGTAAACCTCTATCATGTCACCCCTAACTCTTCGCCTTTCCAGTGAATGCAACTTAAGCTTTGTTAATCTTTCTTCATATGAAAGATTTCTAATTTGGGGAATTAACTTAGTCATCCTACGCTGGACACGTTCAAGTGAATTTATATCCATTCTATAATATGGCGACCAAAACTGAACTGCATAATCTAAATGGGGCCTAACTAGAGCAAGATATAGCTTGAGAACCACACCAGGTGTCTTGTTACTAACGCTGCGATTAATAAATCCAAGTGTCCGATTTGCCTTATTACGAACATTTATGCATTGATCCTTTTGTTTTAAATTCTTACTAATCATAACTCCCAGATCCCTTTCGCAATCCGACTTCGCAATCACAACACCATCTAGCTCGTATCTTGTAACTCTATCATCATTACCTAACCTCAGAACTTTACATTTATCAGCATTAAACTGCATCTGCCAATCCTTTGACCATTTCAAAACCCTATCTAGATCAACTTGAAGTGATAGTGAGTCCTCCTCCGAATTAATTTCCCTACCGATTTTCGTATCATCGGCAAATTTGCAAATGTTGCTACTCAAACCTGAATCTAAATCATTTATATATATTATAAACAACAGAGGTCCCAGGACAGAGCCTTGAGGCACTCCACTTACAACATTTTCCCACTCTGACTTGATTCCATTTATACTAACTCTCTGTTTCCTTTGGTATAGCCATGCCCTAATCCAGCTTAATATAGCACCCCCAATACCATGAGACTCCATCTTTTTAATCAGTCTTTCATGTGGCACTGTATCAAAAGCTTTGCTAAAGTCAAGGTACACAACATCGCAATCCTTACCACTATCAACTGCCTCAACAATGCTAGAATAAAAAGATAACAAATTTGTTAAACATGAACGGCCATTTATAAAACCATGTTGCGACTCAATTATTAATTTATGTTTTTCAAGATGAAGACGAATTTTATTTGCTATTATAGATTCGAGTAACTTTCCCACAATAGACGTTAGGCTAATTGGTCGATAGTTAGACGGAAGTGATCTATCTCCTTTCTTAAAAACTGGTATCACATTAGCAACTTTCCAAAACTCTGGCACTCTGCCTGACTCTATTGATTTATTAAATATGGTTGACAGTGGGTCACAAAGCTCCTCTTTGCATTCTTTAAGCACCCTGGCAAACACTTCATCCGGCCCTGGGGATTTGTTTGGTTTGAGTTTTACTATTTGTTTAAGAACATCCTCCCTGGTAACTGCTAAACTCGTCAACCTGTCCTCGTCCCCACCCACATAGACTTGTTCGGCTGAAGGCATATTGTTAAGTTCCTCTTTAGTAAATACAGATACAAAATATTTATTAAAAATACTACTCATCTCTTCATCACTATCTGTTATTTGACCTGTCTCAGTTTTTAATGGACCTGTCCTTTCCCTAGTCTTAGTACGATATAACTGAAAAAACCCTTTAGGATTTGTCTTTGCTTGCCCTGCTATGCGAACTTCATAGTTTCTTTTTGCTTTCCTTATCTCTTTTTTAACATTTCTAACCAGTTGTACGAATTCCTGTTCTAAAGTGACCTCCCCATTTTTAATCCTTTTGTACCAAGCTCTCTTTTTACCTATAAGGTTCTTCAAATTCTTTGTTATCCACTTTGGGTCATTAGTATTCGATCTATTCAATTTGTATGGTATACTACGTTCCTGTGCTTTGTTTAGAATATTCTTAAATAAGTTATATATTGAATCCACATCGAAATCCCCATTTAAGTCACCTATCGCTGGGTTCATGTCTCGCTCCAAGACCGGCCCACACCCCATACCCAAGACTTTCCAATCAATTTGACCCAAAACATTTCTTAGGCTATTAAAATCGGCTTTTCGAAAATCTGGCACTTTAACAGAATTTTCTCCTACTGGTCTATTCCATTCTATGCTAAATCTGATTTCTTTGTGATCACTGCTCCCTAGCTCACTCCCTATTTCGATGTCATTAATTTGCGTTTCCCTGTTAGTTAACACTAAATCTAAAATATTATTTTCCCGTGTTGGTTCCTTAATGTGTTGCGTAAGAAAGCAATCGTCAATTAATTCTAGAAAATCTTCTGCTTCACTATTCCCTGTTTTGTTCAACCAGTTTATTCCGCTAAAATTAAAGTCACCCATGACATAAATACTGTTAGATCTAGATGCTCTAGTTATTTCATCCCATAGATGCTTTGCTTCCATTCTATCTAAATTTGGTGGCCTATATATTACTCCTATTATAATATTATTAGCTTTTTCGTTTAATTCAATCCAAATAGTTTCTGTGTGTGGCTCTGTTTTGATTCCCTCTTTGAGACTACATTTCAAATTGTCCCTAACATATATGGCTACTCCACCTCCACGTCTAATATATCTATCTGTGTGAAATAGTTTAAATCCATATATTTGATATTCAGCTAATAGTTCTCTATTTTCTACATTCATCCACGTTTCGGTAAGTGCAATAATATCTATTTTTTCTGTGCAGACAAGAGCATTTAATTCGTTAATTTTATTTCTTAGACTTCTACTGTTAGTGTAATATACCCTAAGTGAATTGTTATTTTGCGGACCTTCTCTTTCAGTGATCGTTTTGCCAATTCCTTTCTCCCACAAACACATACTTTTATTACCTCCTTCCTCCAAATCAATTCCCATACCTCTATCTACTAACAGTTTAAACCCAAACAAACACCTCTAACCACTTCTTCTAACGAGTTCGCAACAGCAACAACCCCAGCTCTCGATAGATGCACCCCATCACGAGCATACATTTCATTTCTTCCATAGAAGTGTTCCCAGTTGTCTATGAAAGATATTGCATTTGATTTGCAATATCTTTCCTGCCGGCGATTGACACCAAGTGCCCTCGATATCCATTCATTTCCCACTCCCTTTCTTGGAAGAATGCCACATATGATCGGGATTCCTCCCTTGCTCCTAACTAACTCTATGGCTGTTTTATACCTCTGAATCAGTTCCTCACTCCTAACTCGACCAACATCATTTCCTCCCACGCTAATGCAAATAATGGGATTGTTCCCATTACCAGCCATAATATCATTCATGTTGTTTATAATATCACCAATGCCAGCTCCGGGATAGCAAACCCTTAACCTGTTCCCCCTATCTCTAGCACAAAACGCTCTATCCAAATACCTTATCTGGGAATCTCCCACAACTAATGTTTGCTTAGGTACTTCCTTTACTTTCTGAGGGGCCTGCGCTTCCTTTCTCTTCGTTGCTTTCCCTTTTGCGCGATCCACAGTCTCTCCACAGCACTCGTCCTCCAAAACGTCAAATGAATTAGAAGTTGCTATGGCGTTTGAAGGCGGCTTTATCAAAGTCTTCTTAAGGCCCCTGTCTTTCACAACTTTCCAAGACGAGGTCCCTTTACTACTGGTCTCCTCCTTCGTTACTTCTCGTTGTTCTTTCAGCTGACGCACCTCCTCCCGCAGAAAGTCCAACTCTGTCCTCAGGGCTCCCACTAGAGTCACCAGGTCCTTAACTACAACTTCCATATTGCTATGATAATATAACAACAATTTTAATTTTAGCGGAATAAACTGGTTGAACAAAACAGGGAATAGTGAAGCAGAAGATTTTCTAGAATTAATTGACGATTGCTTTCTTACGCAACACATTAAGGAACCAACACGGGAAAATAATATTTTAGATTTAGTGTTAACTAACAGGGAAACGCAAATTAATGACATCGAAATAGGGAGTGAGCTAGGGAGCAGTGATCACAAAGAAATCAGATTTAGCATAGAATTGAATAGACCAGTAGGAGAAAATTCTGTTAAAGTGCCAGATTTTCGAAAAGCTGATTTTAATAGCCTAAGAAATTTTTTGGGTCAAATTGATTGGAAAGGCTTGGGTATGGGGTGTGGGCCGGTCTTGGAGCGAGACATGAACCCAGCGATAGGTGACTTAAATGGGGATTTCGATGTGGATTCAATATATAACTTATTTAAGAATATTCTAAACAAAGCACAGGAACGTAGTATACCATACAAATTGAATAGATCGTATACTAATGACCCAAAGTGGATAACAAAGAATTTGAAGAACCTTATAGGTAAAAAGAGAGCTTGGTACAAAAGGATTAAAAATGGGGAGGTCACTTTAGAACAGGAATTCGTACAACTGGTTAGAAATGTTAAAAAAGAGATAAGGAAAGCAAAAAGAAACTATGAAGTTCGCATAGCAGGGCAAGCAAAGACAAATCCTAAAGGGTTTTTTCAGTTATATCGTACTAAGACTAGGGAAAGGATAGGTCCATTAAAAACTGAGACAGGTCAAATAACAGATAGTGATGAAGAGATGAGTAGTATTTTTAATAAATATTTTGTATCTGTATTTACTAAAGAGGAACTTAACAATATGCCTTCAGCCGAACAAGTCTATGTGGGTGGGGACGAGGACAGGTTGACGAGTTTAGCAGATACCAGGGAGGATGTTCTTAAACAAATAGTAAAACTCAAACCAAACAAATCCCCAGGGCCGGATGAAGTGTTTGCTAGGGTGCTTAAAGAATGCAAAGAGGAGCTTTGTGACCCACTGTCAACCATATTTAATAAATCAATAGAGTCAGGCAGAGTGCCAGAGTTTTGGAAAGTTGCTAATGTGATACCAGTTTTTAAGAAAGGAGATAGATCACTTGCGTCTAACTATCGACCAATTAGCCTAACGTCTATTGTGGGAAAGTTACTCGAATCTATAATAGCAAATAAAATTCGTCTTCATCTTGAAAAACATAAATTAATAATTGAGTCGCAACATGGTTTTATAAATGGCCGTTCATGTTTAACAAATTTGTTATCTTTTTATTCTAGCATTGTTGAGGCAGTTGATAGTGGTAAGGATTGCGATGTTGTATACCTTGACTTTAGCAAAGCTTTTGATACAGTGCCACATGAAAGACTGATTAAAAAAATAGAGTCTCATGGTATTGGGGGTGCTATATTAAGCTGGATTAGGGCATGGCTATACCAAAGGAAACAGAGAGTTAGTATAAATGGAATCAAGTCAGAGTGGGAAAATGTTGTAAGTGGAGTGCCTCAAGGCTCTGTCCTGGGACCTCTGTTGTTTATAATATATATAAATGATTTAGATTCAGGTTTGAGTAGCAACATTTGCAAATTTGCCGATGATACGAAAATCGGTAGGGAAATTAATTCGGAGGAGGACTCACTATCACTTCAAGTTGATCTAGATAGGGTTTTGAAATGGTCAAAGGATTGGCAGATGCAGTTTAATGCTGATAAATGTAAAGTTCTGAGGTTAGGTAATGATGATAGAGTTACAAGATACGAGCTAGATGGTGTTGTGATTGCGAAGTCGGATTGCGAAAGGGATCTGGGAGTTATGATTAGTAAGAATTTAAAACAAAAGGATCAATGCATAAATGTTCGTAATAAGGCAAATCGGACACTTGGATTTATTAATCGCAGCGTTAGTAACAAGACACCTGGTGTGGTTCTCAAGCTATATCTTGCTCTAGTTAGGCCCCATTTAGATTATGCAGTTCAGTTTTGGTCGCCATATTATAGAATGGATATAAATTCACTTGAACGTGTCCAGCGTAGGATAAGAACATAAGAACAAAGGTAACTGCAGAAGGCCTATTGGCCCATACGAGGCAGCTCCTATTCTATAACCACCCAATCCCACTCATATACTTGTCCAACCCGTGCTTGAAACAATCGAGGGACCCCACCTCCACAATGTTACGCGGCAATTGGTTCCACAAATCAACAACCCTGTTACTGAACCAGTATTTACCCAAGTCTTTCCTAAATCTAAACTTATCCAATTTATATCCATTGTTTCGTGTTCTGTCCTGTGTTGATACTTTTAATACCCTATTAATATCCCCCCGGTTATGTCCATTCATCCACTTGTAAACCTCTATCATGTCACCCCTAACTCTTCGCCTTTCCAGTGAATGCAACTTAAGCTTTGTTAATCTTTCTTCATATGAAAGATTTCTAATTTGGGGAATTAACTTAGTCATCCTACGCTGGACACGTTCAAGTGAATTTATATCCATTCTATAATATGGCGACCAAAACTGGACTGCATAATCTAAATGGGGCCTAACTAGAGCAAGATATAGCTTGAGAACCACACCAGGTGTCTTGTTACTAACGCTGCGATTAATAAATCCAAGTGTCCGATTTGCCTTATTACGAACATTTATGCATTGATCCTTTTGTTTTAAATTCTTACTAATCATAACTCCCAGATCCCTTTCGCAATCCGACTTCGCAATCACAACACCATCTAGCTCGTATCTTGTAACTCTATCATCATTACCTAACCTCAGAACTTTACATTTATCAGCATTAAACTGCATCTGCCAATCCTTTGACCATTTCAAAACCCTATCTAGATCAACTTGAAGTGATAGTGAGTCCTCCTCCGAATTAATTTCCCTACCGATTTTCGTATCATCGGCAAATTTGCAAATGTTGCTACTCAAACCTGAATCTAAATCATTTATATATATTATAAACAACAGAGGTCCCAGGACAGAGCCTTGAGGCACTCCACTTACAACATTTTCCCACTCTGACTTGATTCCATTTATACTAACTCTCTGTTTCCTTTGGTATAGCCATGCCCTAATCCAGCTTAATATAGCACCCCCAATACCATGAGACTCTATTTTTTTAATCAGTCTTTCATGTGGCACTGTATCAAAAGCTTTGCTAAAGTCAAGGTATACAACATCGCAATCCTTACCACTATCAACTGCCTCAACAATGCTAGAATAAAAAGATAACAAATTTGTTAAACATGAACGGCCATTTATAAAACCATGTTGCGACTCAATTATTAATTTATGTTTTTCAAGATGAAGACGAATTTTATTTGCTATTATAGATTCGAGTAACTTTCCCACAATAGACGTTAGGCTAATTGGTCGATAGTTAGACGCAAGTGATCTATCTCCTTTCTTAAAAACTGGTATCACATTAGCAACTTTCCAAAACTCTGGCACTCTGCCTGACTCTATTGATTTATTAAATATGGTTGACAGTGGGTCACAAAGCTCCTCTTTGCATTCTTTAAGCACCCTAGCAAACACTTCATCCGGCCCTGGGGACTTGTTTGGTTTGAGTTTTACTATTTGTTTAAGAACATCCTCCCTGGTAACTGCTAAACTCGTCAACCTGTCCTCGTCCCCACCCACATAGACTTGTTCGGCTGAAGGCATATTGTTAAGTTCCTCTTTAGTAAATACAGATACAAAATATTTATTAAAAATACTACTCATCTCTTCATCACTATCTGTTATTTGACCTGTCTCAGTTTTTAATGGACCTATCCTTTCCCTAGTCTTAGTACGATATAACTGAAAAAACCCTTTAGGATTTGTCTTTGCTTGCCCTGCTATGCGAACTTCATAGTTTCTTTTTGCTTTCCTTATCTCTTTTTTAACATTTCTAACCAGTTGTACGAATTCCTGTTCTAAAGTGACCTCCCCATTTTTAATCCTTTTGTACCAAGCTCTCTTTTTACCTATAAGGTTCTTCAAATTCTTTGTTATCCACTTTGGGTCATTAGTATACGATCTATTCAATTTGTATGGTATACTACGTTCCTGTGCTTTGTTTAGAATATTCTTAAATAAGTTATATATTGAATCCACATCGAAATCCCCATTTAAGTCACCTATCGCTGGGTTCATGTCTCGCTCCAAGACCGGCCCACACCCCATACCCAAGCCTTTCCAATCAATTTGACCCAAAAAATTTCTTAGGCTATTAAAATCAGCTTTTCGAAAATCTGGCACTTTAACAGAATTTTCTCCTACTGGTCTATTCCATTCTATGCTAAATCTGATTTCTTTGTGATCACTGCTCCCTAGCTCACTCCCTATTTCGATGTCATTAATTTGCGTTTCCCTGTTAGTTAACACTAAATCTAAAATATTATTTTCCCGTGTTGGTTCCTTAATGTGTTGCGTAAGAAAGCAATCGTCAATTAATTCTAGAAAATCTTCTGCTTCACTATTCCCTGTTTTGTTCAACCAGTTTATTCCGCTAAAATTAAAGTCACCCATGACATAAATACTGTTAGATCTAGATGCTCTAGATATTTCATCCCATAGATGCTTTGCTTCCATTCTGTCTAAATTTGGTGGCCTATATATTACTCCTATTATAATATTATTAGCTTTTTCGTTTAATTCAATCCAAATAGTTTCTGTGTGTGGCTCTGTTTTGATTCCCTCTTTGAGACTACATTTCAAATTGTCCCTAACATATATGGCTACTCCACCTCCTCGTCTAATATATCTATCTGTGTGAAATAGTTTAAATCCATATATTTGATATTCAGCTAATAGTTCTCTATTTTCTACATTCATCCACGTTTCGGTAAGTGCAATAATATCTATTTTTTCTGTGCAGACAAGAGCATTTAATTCGTTAATTTTATTTCTTAGACTTCTACTGTTAGTGTAATATACCCTAAGTGAATTGTTATTTTGCGGACCTTCTCTTTCCCTGATCGTTTTGCCAATTCCTTTCTCCCACAAACACATACTTTTATTACCTCCTTCCTCCAAATCAATTCCCATACCTCTATCTACTAACAGTTTAAACCCAAACAAACACCTCTAACCACTTCTTCTAGCGAGTTCGCAACAGCAACAACCCCAGCTCTCGATAGATGCACCCCATCACGAGCATACATTTCATTTCTTCCATAGAAGTGTTCCCAGTTGTCTATGAAAGATATTGCATTTGATTTGCAATATCTTTCCAGCCGGCAATTGACACCAAGTGCCCTCGATATCCATTCATTTCCCACTCCCTTTCTTGGAAGAATGCCACATATGATCGGGATTCCTCCTTTGCTCCTAACTAACTCTATGGCTGTTTTATACCTCTGAATCAGTTCCTCACTCCTGACTCGACCAACATCATTTCCTCCCACGCTAATGCAAATAATGGGATTGTTCCCATTACCAGCCATAATATCATTCATGTTGTTTATAATATCACCAATGCCAGCTCCGGGATAGCAAACCCTTAACCTGTTCCCCCTATCTCTAGCACAAAACGTTCTATCCAAATACCTTATCTGGGAATCTCCCACAACTAATGTTTGCTTAGGTACTTCCTTTACTTTCTGAGGGGCCTGCGCTTCCTTTCTCTTCGTTGCTTTCCCTTTTGCGCGATCCACAGTCTCTCCACAGCACTCGTCCTCCAAAACGTCAAATGAATTTGAAGTTGCTATGGCGTTTGAAGGCGGCTTTATCAAAGTCTTCTTAAGGCCCCTGTCTTTCGCAACTCTCCAAGACGAGGTCCCTTTACTGCTGGTCTCCTCCTTCGTTACTTCTCGTTGTTTTTTAAGCTGACGCACCTCCTCCCGCAGAGAGTCCAACTCTGTCCTCAGGGCAAGTTAGCAAGGATGACTAAGTTAATTCCCCAAATTAGAAATCTTTCATATGAAGAAAGATTAACAAAGCTTAAGTTGCATTCACTGGAAAGGCGAAGAGTTAGGGGTGACATGATAGAGGTTTACAAGTGGATGAATGGACATAACCGGGGGGATATTAATAGGGTATTAAAAGTATCAACACAGGACAGAACACGAAACAATGGATATAAATTGGATAAGTTTAGATTTAGGAAAGACTTGGGTAAATACTGGTTCAGTAACAGGGTTGTTGATTTGTGGAACCAATTGCCGCGTAACATTGTGGAGGTGGGGTCCCTCGATTGTTTCAAGCACGGGTTGGACAAGTATATGAGTGGGATTGGGTGGTTATAGAATAGGAGCTGCCTCGTATGGGCCAATAGGCCTTCTGCAGTTACCTTTGTTCTTATGTTCTTATGTTCTTAATCTTTCTTCATATGAAAGATTTCTAATTTGGGGAATTAACTTAGTCATCCTACGCTGGACACGTTCAAGTGAATTTATATCCATTCTATAATATGGCGACCAAAACTGAACTGCATAATCTAAATGGGGCCTAACTAGAGCAAGATATAGCTTGAGAACCACACCAGGTGTCTTGTTACTAACGCTGCGATTAATAAATCCAAGTGTCCGATTTGCCTTATTACGAACATTTATGCATTGATCCTTTTGTTTTAAATTCTTACTAATCATAACTCCCAGATCCCTTTCGCAATCCGACTTCGCAATCACAACACCATCTAGCTCGTATCTTGTAACTCTATCATCATTACCTAACCTCAGAACTTTACATTTATCAGCATTAAACTGCATCTGCCAATCCTTTGACCATTTCAAAACCCTATCTAGATCAACTTGAAGTGATAGTGAGTCCTCCTCCGAATTAATTTCCCTACCGATTTTCGTATCATCGGCAAATTTGCAAATGTTGCTACTCAAACCTGAATCTAAATCATTTATATATATTATAAACAACAGAGGTCCCAGGACAGAGCCTTGAGGCACTCCACTTACAACATTTTCCCACTCTGACTTGATTCCATTTATACTAACTCTCTGTTTCCTTTGGTATAGCCATGCCCTAATCCAGCTTAATATAGCACCCCCAATACCATGAGACTCTATCTTTTTAATCAGTCTTTCATGTGGCACTGTATCAAAAGCTTTGCTAAAGTCAAGGTATACAACATCGCAGTCCTTACCACTATCAACTGCCTCAACAATGCTAGAATAAAAAGATAACAAATTTGTTAAACATGAACGGCCATTTATAAAACCATGTTGCGACTCAATTATTAATTTATGTTTTTCAAGATGAAGACGAATTTTATTTGCTATTATAGATTCGAGTAACTTTCCCACAATAGACGTTAGGCTAATTGGTCGATAGTTAGACGCAAGTGATCTATCTCCTTTCTTAAAAACTGGTATCACATTAGCAACTTTCCAAAACTCTGGCACTCTGCCTGACTCTATTGATTTATTAAATATGGTTGACAGTGGGTCACAAAGCTCCTCTTTGCATTCTTTAAGCACCCTGGCAAACACTTCATCCGGCCCTGGGGATTTGTTTGGTTTGAGTTTTACTATTTGTTTAAGAACATCCTCCCTGGTAACTGCTAAACTCGTCAACCTGTCCTCGTCCCCACCCACATAGACTTGTTCGGCTGAAGGCATATTGTTAAGTTCCTCTTTAGTAAATACAGATACAAAATATTTATTAAAAATACTACTCATCTCTTCATCACTATCTGTTATTTGACCTGTCTCAGTTTTTAATGGACCTATCCTTTCCCTAGTCTTAGTACGATATAACTGAAAAAACCCTTGGCTGTTTCTCTGTTCTCTCTGTTTCCTTTGGAATAGCCATGCCCTAATCCAACTTAATATAGCACCCCCAATACCATGAGCCTCTTATTTTTTTAATCAGTCTTTCATGTGGCAAGGAGGCGGCGTCTTCCAGTGTCAATTTCCCTACCAGTTATAGGTAAAAAGGGTATAGGTAAAAATACCTATAGGTAAATACTTATAGGTAAAAAGTATAGGTTATAGGTATATATAAAAGTATATACTTATAGGTAAAAAGAGAGCTTGGTACAAAAGGATTATGAATGGGGAAGTCAGGTTAGAACAGGAATTCATACAACTGGTTAGAAATGTTAAAAAAGAGATTAGGAAAGCAAAAAGAAACTATGAAGTTCGCATAGCAGAGCAAGCAAAGTCAAATCCTAAAGGGTTTTTTCAGTTATATCGAACTAAGACTAGGGAAAGGATAGGTCCATTAAAATCTGAGACAGGTCAAATAACGGATAATGACAAGGAGATGAGTAGTATTTTTAACAAATATTTTAATCCGTATTTACTAAAGAAGAACTTAACAATATGCCTTCAGCCGAACAAGTCTATGTGGATGGGGACGAGGACAGGTTGACTAGTTTAGCAGTTACCAGGGAGGATGTAATTAAACAATTAGAAAAACTAAAACCAAACAAATCCCCAGGGCCGGATGAAGTGTTTGCCAGGGTACTTAAAGAATGCAAAGAGGAGCTTTCCGAGCCACTGTCTACCATATTTAATAAATCAATAGAGTCAGGCAGAGTGCCAGAGTCATGGAAGGTAGCTAATGTGGTACCAATTTTTAAGAAAGGAGATTGATCACTTGCGTCAAATTATCGGCCAATTAGCCTAACGTCTATTGTGGGAAAGTTACTTGAATCAATAATTGCAAATACAATTCGTCTCCATCTTGAAAAACATAAATTAATAAATGAGTCGCAACATGGTTTTACAAATGGCCGTTCATGTTTAACAAATTTGCTAACTTTTTATTCCAGCAAAGTTGAGGCAGTGGATAGTGGAAAGGATTGTGATGTTGTGTACCTTGACTTTAGCAAAGCTTTTGATACAGTGCCACATGAAAGATTAATTAAAAAAATAGAAGCTCATGGTATTGGGGGTGCTATATTAACTTGGATTAGGGCATGACTATTCCAAAGGAAACAGAGAGTTAGTATAAATGGAGTTAAGTCAGAGTGGGATAATGTTGTTAGTGGAGTACCTCAGGGCTCTGTCCTGGGACCTCTGTTGTTTATAATATATATAAATGATTTAGATTCAGGTTTGAGTAGCAACATTTGCAAATTTCCCGATGATACGAAAATCGGTAGGGAAATTAATTCGGAGGAGGACTCACTATCACTTCAAGTTGATCAAGATAGGGTTTTGAAATGGTCGAAGGATTGGCAGATGCAGTTTAATGCTGATAAATGTAAAGTTCTGAGGTTAGGTAATGATGATAGGGTTACAAGATACGAGCTAGATGGTGTTGAGATTGCGAAGTCGAATTGCGAAAGGGATCTGGGAGTTATGATTAGTAAGAATTTAAAACAAAAGGATCAATGCATAAATGTTCGTAATAAGGCAAATCGGACCCTTGGATTTATTAATCGCAGCGTTAGTAACAAGACACCTGGTGTGGTTCTCAAGCTATATCTTGCTCTAGTTAGGCCCCATTTAGATTATGCAGTTCAGTTTTGGTCGCCATATTATAGAATGGATATAAATTCACTTGAACGTGTCCAGCGTAGGATGACTAAGTTAATTCCCCTAATTAGAAATCTTTCATATGAAGAAAGATTAACAAAGCTTAAGTTGCATTCACTGGAAAGGCGAAGAGTTAGGGGTGACATGATAGAGGTTTACAAGTGGGTGAATGGACATAACAAAGGGGATATTAATAGGGTATTAAAAGTATCAACACAAGACAGAACACGAAACAATGGGTATAAATTGGATAAGTTTAGATTTAGGAAAGACTTGGGTAAATACTGGTTCAGTAACAGGGTTGTTGATTTGTGGAACCAATTGCCGCGTAACATTGTGGAGGTGGGGTCCCTCGATTGTTTCAAGCATGGGTTGGACATGTATATGAGTGGGATTGGGTGGTCATAAATAGGAGCTGCCTCGTATGGGCCAACAGGCCTTCTGCAGTTGCCTTTGTTCTTATGTTCTTATGTATGTTATGTTCTTCAACGTTTCCTCTCACCGGCTATTCTTCAGCTATACCCACTTCCCCGCTCACCTGAGTCACTTACATCGCCTGAGGAAGCTCCCTTAGCTGCTAACAACGGCTTCCAGTGCTTTGGTATCGCCAGTACACCTCACCAGATCACCAAAGCACTACTACAGACCTCGTCAGTGCTTCAAGTGCTACAGCTACGAGCACTTCATGAAAAATTGCACCTCCCAGGACCAACGGTGCAGCAGGTGCACGGGTAACCACCACTTCAAGGACTGCACCAACAAATGTCTTCACTGCTTTTTCTGTGAAGGTGATCATATTTGTCTTCGCTGAGTGCCTTTTACGAATCAAAGAAATCAAGGTGTCCGACGCCAGGCAGGCCTCCATGACTCTACGTGCATCAATGGCTTTACACATTCAAAGCCGCCAACTTCGCAGAGCTTCTGGGAGAAGGAGCAACCGTGCAGCCTGCAAGCTAATGGTGGTCCAGCTCCCAAACCGCCGGCCAAGCACTCAACCAACCTTTGCAACAGATGTCTGTTCTCAACACCGTTAACAGTACTGTGTATTCTCTGACATTTCTGGCAGAAAGGCTTGCTGGATCCAACTACCAAGAGTTCATAAGACTTCTCAATGTACTGTACAAGGCGAATGGTCTCCCGACCTTCACTGTTCCTACAGAAGTCTTCACCTCTTCAATTCAAGTCTCTACCTCAACTACTGCACCAGACTACTACTACTACAGTCTGGTGTCTACTACAATCAGACTACTACTAGTCTGGTGTCTACTACAGTCAGATTACTACTAGTAGTTGTACTACACTGCAACTACTACACGTTGTAACATTTCTGTAAATGTTACAACGCTTACCATCCTCTTGTCTGCTCCTGCATCCATTCAAGACACGCAGCTGGGTTTAGCCCTTCTCTTTTCCTACAACTTCAACACTTCCTCTCACCAACTTCCCTTCAGCTGCCCCCACTTCAAGGCTCGCCCAACGGGTATCTTATCCTGTATCTTCGTATTCATATACAATTTTTACATCTTTCGTCGGCAGCGTTGCAAGAGGACGCACTTGTCTCGCTTGCAGTTTGACTTAGGGGGCATGAGATCGAAAAAATTTGACTAAATCGTATATTTCTGAAATATTTCTAAAAATACTACGAGGTTCTGGCAACACCGTGGTGCAAACCGTGTTATGTTATGATGAAAAATAACGTAATTATGGTAAATTTTCCAGCTAATGGTGACAGATAAGAGGCTTGAAATTTACCTAGATAAGAATTATGTATGCGAGTATTGCTGAAAGGCTACACAACGTCATACAGTTACACATCATTGTGCAACATGATGTGCAAGTGACAAAAAGCTGTAATGATTGTAATATTTCAGTTACTCGACCATTGATGGGAAATCAGGAGAATTTGATATCATTAGTGTACAGCAACATGCTAAATGGCCACGGATATACATATTACAATACTATGTGTTCTATAAATAGAATGAAATTTGTATTATATGTGATGTATAACAGGATTCAGAAGATAAAGAGATGCTGCTAATGAGAGATGGGTGCATTTGGAAGAAAACACTCGCAGTATCATAGTCGAACATTACAAAAAACATTTAGATAAACACCCCATTGCTGGCGTCCTGGACATTGATGTGTCCTTTGATGGATCTTGGCATACAAGGGGCCATCATTCACAAATTGGCACTGCTTTTGTTGTGGAAATATTCACAGGGCTGGTTGTGGACTACAATACTTTCTGCAAAAACTGCAACAAGTGCCAAACGTTCAAGCGTAGAAAACAAAATGGAAAGATAACCCAGGCCGAGTTGGACAATGAGATGGGTAAACATTTACCGGATTGTGACAAGAACTACTATGGCACTGCCAAAAATATGGAAGTGGATGCCGCGGTATTGATGTGGGGTCGATCTCAAGACATCCAACTCAGGTATACGACCTTGGTGGGTGATGGTGACTCTTCGGCATTCAATAAAGTTTGTGGAATGAATAATGGTGCTGGACCATATGGAGACGTAAAGGAGGAAAAGGCTGAGTGTAAATCACTTCAGCAAGAGACTTGCAACACAGCTCCGCAACTTCCAGAAAACAGCTGTCGAATTGAAGGAGTTAAAAGGGAAGACCAGACGAATGTCACTGGCCAAAGGAAAAGGAAAACTAACTGACAGCACCATTCTGAAGTTGGCAGGTTACTTCACAAAAGCCATCAGGAATAACATTGACACTGACTGGAAACAAATGAGGGATGCCTGCCTGTCCGGACTGTTCCATGCACGCCTACTAATGAAAACCCAGTGCACGTGCACTGCCCTAAAGGCAAAGACTCTTGCTGTTTCTACCAGCAAGACATTGCAAATGGAATGACCCCACGATCATACAAGATGATGATTGTACATTTCCAGCTACCCAGTATTCACATGACTGAAGACTTTAAGATCTATTACAATCTTGTATCGGAGGACAACATGACCAAGTGTCTGAAGGGGAAGACTCAGAATCCAAACGAGTCTCTACACCACCGAGTTTGGAAACTCGCCTCCAAAGACAAATATGTTGGTCGAGCAATGGTTGACTTGGCCATGGCAGTGACAACCGTCAACTACAACGCTGGGTATATGATGGGATCTCAGGCCAACCTCCTTGGTCTACCACAGAATGACATGACCGACTGGTACTTCAAGATGATGCAGAACCATACGAGATGCACCACCAAGCCAAGAAAGGAAGCTGCCTGAGGAAGCTGACCCCAGCTATGGGGCAGGTGCCAGCTAGTGCCATTGCAGTGCCACCTTGAGGACCCATATTTCAGACCAATTAAACTAGGTTAGTATGTTTTAGTGTTATATTTTGATATTACATCATAAATAATTGTAAATATAAAACTGCTGGCAATTTTTTTTTTCTAATTTTTTTTCTTTTTGTTATCAGGCGATCTTCATGGAACTTACACACCTTACTGAAGGCATGCCTATCTGCAAGGGTGCCAATTTTGAATGAAATTGGTCGACGTCAACCTCAGAAACAGGTGGCTGAACTTAGACCTTTGTTTTGTACAGGTAAATAATTAACAACTACATGGGAGTTCAAACTCTTCATTTATTATTCAATTTACATGAAACTTGCACATTATATGTAGAGTTTATGCCTCTAAAAACTGGCACCGATTTGTTTTCCTAAGTACATTTATTGATTTTATAAATATTTATAAAGTTCCTTTTGTTGCATAATTTTGGGGGGGAACTTTGAAAATTTGTATTTTTGCACTAAATACATTTGGAGTAGAAATATGTCTACAAAACCTTTATTATATGGTAATGTGACAGCTGGGTGTCATAGAAATGATTACGGTTGACACGAGTGTTTGTAGTAACACGTTGAAAAATGTTAAAAAATCGCCTAAAATACTTTTTTTCTTCTCCCTCTCTATTTAGGCTGCGATGCTGAAACTTGAACCAGTTGCAGCTCTTTTTACATATAAAATGTCAGTAAATTTTGATTGCACTAGAACAACTTTTAACAATCCACCTCATGCCCCCTTAGGCGGCCCACTGCTTGAGCGCTATGCACGCTTACCCCACCAATGTTCCTCACATCTTCTTGATTGAGTAGATGGATCTATCATGAGTGTGCCAGCCACGACTCCCTGTTCCACAGCAGCTATGAATTCTCCAGCCTGGATGAGCACTTCGGTGCAGGCAAGACTAATTCCCAGCCAGCAGAAGTATTGGAGCAGACCCAGGTGCTCCCCAGCCAACACATCTCGTCCTAAGCTGTGACATCTTCCTCGCAGCATCTTCTGAGTATTGTTTAATGTTTTTGTGGGTCGGACTGCATTTAGGTGAACAGCCCCACTTCGGCCCAGAACAGGCCCAGGTGAGAAGTTCACACTTTGCAGCTGTGTCATGGCACAGGTGCATTGTTTTTTCTATTCTCCTAAATTTCTTTCGTTTCTGACACTGCCGAGCCAGTTGTGGAATCTCATGATCGTGGGAGCTGGGAGTTGCAACCTTCCTGGACCCAGTGTTAGTTCTTGGTGAGACCTTCAGGTCAGGTCCTACATCTGGTCTACACACTCACCCCCAATCATGAAACACGCAAATGCAGAAGTCCAAAATTTTGCTCTGTAAAAGGCCATTTTTAGATTCAGTGCTCGGCCCCCCACCCCAAAATGCACTAATTGCCAGGATGCTTATTCAGCAGTAGATAAATCTTGCCCTCTGAGGAAACAAACTCTGAAAACTCTTCGTACTAACCAGCCTGCCACTCATGCACAACCTCATTCTTCCCCAACATCCCAAAACCTCAACTCATCCCCAAACAGTATCAGCCAACTCCATGTCCTCTGCCAGTACCCTTCATGCTTCCCCTCACCAGCATGTTGTTGTTGTTGTTGTTGTAGATTTAGCTACTCAGAACGAAATGTCCATGTAACACGGGCTATGGTGAGCCCGTAATTAAGTTCGGTTATTCGCAATAACCTTGTTACTGTGATATTTGAGTCAAAGTTTTTAAATGGAGGTGGGGATTCTTCCTTTTTCCCTGTTTTTTTCGCTTCTATTTTAGTGCACTGGTTTCAGTCTTGTTTTAATAACATTATCTTGGTGGCGGATGTAGATGCAGAATTCTCACTAGTGAGTCCCATTCCTCAACGGCTTTTTAATCATTGTAGTCGCAGTGGAATGTGCATCTAATGCAGCTGCTGTCGTTGGATTATTGTTGAGTTTGATGCGCAGGGCTTCAGTAGTTTCACATTCCAGTAAGTAGTGCAATAGTGGCGCCTCTGCTTCAGTTCCACAGATATGACACTTTAACTATTGGGTTTATTACCTCCCAGCAGCACTTGTAACCAAGTATGAGTCTGTGTATGGCTACTGCAATGTCTGTAGATATTTTTTTGTCAGGCTTGAAATAGTAGTACCCAGTGGCTTGTTCCTACCATATCACAGTGGATCTTCCTTCTGCTACTTTGGTGCTGTAGCAACTTTTGAAAGTTGGGCGAATTTTCTTTTTGATTTACTCCTTAATCTGTGAAAAACTTGGAGGTATTTGAACCTGTACAACAGGTAGAGCAGTGACAGTTTTTGATAGTGAGTCTGCCTTTTCATTACCATCTATGCCAATGTGACTTGGTATCCAATTTAGGGTGACTGACAGCCCTAGATTATGGGCTTCTTTTCCTATATGTTGGATTTCTGTGAGGAGTTGTATATTATCTCTGTGCTGACAGTATAATAATGCCTGGAGCGAAGATTTAGAGTCGGTATGAATGATGACATCATGTAAATTATTCTCAATTGTAAAGTTTATTGCCTCCTTCAGGGCATATAATTCTGTTTGCAATGTTGAGTACCCACTATTCATGCTCCAGTAAGCTTCATGGTTGGTAGTGTAAACTGCTGCCCCAGAAGAACCTCTTTCTTGATCAACTGATCCGTCTGTGAAGATGTGAGTCGTTGTAGGTCTTGAGATGGTTTCCATTTATTGTTCTATGACTGCTTTGAGCCTCTGCGAGTCACATGCTGATTTTTAAAACGGTAATCCTTCAATGATTATCTTTAGATTCGAGTCTTCCCATGGAGAAGGTTGCCGAAAATGTTGGTACGGTCTATCTTCCGCTTTGTTTTTAATGGTCCATTTCAAGTCCACTTTCTCTAGAATCTTGACCAGAATTATCAGTCCATGCACTTGTTCTTTATTGAAGGTTTCTCTGAAGCGATCTGTGTATGCTGTCTTTGATTGACAGTTTTGTCCCAACAAGTTTTGTTGTTATGGTGGCTATCCTTTGTTTGATCCTGTTTTCTAAGGCTGGTAAGTTGGTTTCCATTCTTAGATTCTCTCAACGCGTCCATATAGGTGCTCCCAGCATTGTTCTCAGAGCATCATTTTAAGGCACTTCCAGTTTCTCCCATTGGTTATCATTGAGGGATGTAAGAGCAGGAGCAGCATAGTCCATGAGTGACCTAACTGCTTGAACATAGTATATTTTGAGTACTGGTAGAGATGCACCCTCTCTAAGACTTGTCCTCACCAGCAACATCACCACTCTACTACTGCACAATAAACTCTGCCCTCTCCACCTCTCTTCCCTCACCCACCACCTCCACCTTATTCTCCTCTTCAGAACCTCTCACACGAACGAGTCACTGCCTGTGTATTAGCTGTATATCTGAAGGCTAAGGATGATGGGCATGATTTTGTAGACTATCTTCCCATTTTCTTTCACTCACAATGATCTTCCCAGTATCTCTGTCCCTCCTCCTCCTCTCTTACGCTCTGCTCCATTCTTACCTACAGTCTACACTCCACAAACCATCATGACTTCAGCTGCTGAGAATACTGTAGTTCCCCCAGAACCACTAACCAGACTGTAAACCCTGTACTATCCCAAACCGGCCCACCCAAGTCCCAAGTACTTCCTACTACTTCCTCTCCCAAGATCGTCCCCTCTACTGCTAATCTCACACCAAATACTACAAGTTCTGTTACTTTCCTCTCAGCCCTGCCAAACAGCCTTCTGACACTATCTCCTATCTGCTCCAGTTATTCTGTCAGTAACCTATTCTGTTTCGTAACGAGGCCGCTCAACTCGTTGTCTAACTCCCGCTTCTCGTAGTCTACCATCCACTTCTCGTCCCTCCCTCCTTCCAAACACATTCTTTACAATCCATGCCACACAACTTGAATCACGCTGTCCGCCTGGTCATCTTGTACACACACAAAATCCCAACAGCAACTTATTCCATTATCAACATTCATAAAGATTATTAAATTCAATATTTCTCCATTAGATTGTTCTATTGGAGAAATATTGTTCAACGAGGAGGCAAAGACAAAGTAACGAGGAGCATTGAAGCGCAGGTCCCTCAAACTGCTCGAAAGGAAAAGGGAGAATCGAAGCGAATTTTGGTTGTGGGAGATTCCCAGGTGAGGTATTTAGATAAAACGTTTTGTGCCAGAGATAGGGGGAACAGATTAAGGGTTTGCTATCCGGGAGCTGGAATTGGTGATATTGTTGGAAACATGAATGATATTATGACTGGAAATGGAAACAAACCCATTATTTGTATTAGTGCAGGGGGTAATGATGTTAGACGAGTTAGGAGTGAGGAACTAATACAGAGATTCAGGACAGCCATTGAATTAGTTAGGAGCAAGGGAGGAATCCCGATCATATGTGGCATTCTTCCAAGAAAGGGAGTGGGAAATGAATGGATGTCGAGGGCAATTGGTGTCAATTGCCGGCTGGAAAGATATTGCAAATCAAATGCAATATCTTTCATAGACAACTGGGAACACTTCTATGGAAGAAATTAAATGTATGCTCGTGATGGGGTGCATCTATCGAGAGCTGGGGTTGTTGCTGTTGCGAACTCCTTGGAAGAAGTGGTTAGAGGTGTTTGTTTGGGTTTAAACAAAGTAGATAAAGTAGATAGTAGATAAATTTAAAGTAGATAGAGGTATGGGAATTGATTTGGAGGAAGGAGGTAATAAAAGTATGTGTTTGTGGGAGAAAGGAATTGGCAAAATGATCAGGGAAAGAGAAGGTCCTCAAAATAACAATTCACTAAGGGTATATTACACGAACAGTAGAAGTCTAAGAAATAAAATTAACGAATTAAATGCTCTTGTCTGCACAGAAAAAATAGATATTATTGCACTTACCGAAACGTGGATGAATGTAGAAAATAGAGAACTATTAGCTGAATATCAAATAAATGGATTTAAACTATTTCACACAGATAGATATATTAGACGAGGAGGTGGAGTAGCCATATATGTTAGGGACAATTTGAAATGTAGTATCAAAGAGGGAATCTAAACTGAGCCACACACAGAAACTATTTGGATAGAATTAAACGAAAAAGCAAATAATATTATAATAGGAGTTATATATAGGCCACCAAATTTAGACAGAATGGAAGCAAAGCATCTATGGGATGAAATATCTAGGGCATCTAGATCTAACAGTATTTACGTCATGGGTGACTTTAATTTTAGTGGAATAAACTGGTTGAACAAAACAGGGAATAGTGAAGCAGAAGATTTTCTAGAATTGATTGACGATTGCTTTCTTACACATCACATTAAGGAACCAACACGAGAAAATAATATTTTAGATTTAGTGTTAACTAACAGGGAAACACAAATTAATGACATTGAAATAGGGAGTGAGCTAGGGAACAGTGATCACAAAGAAATCAGATTTAGCATAGAATGGAATAGACCTGTAGGAGAGAATTCTGTTAAAGTGCCAGATTTTCGAAAAGCTGATTTTAATAGCCTAAGAAATTTTTTGGGTCAAATTGATTGGAAAGTCTTGGGTATGGAATGTGGGTCGGTCTTGGAGCGAGACATGAACCCAGCGATAGGTGACTTAAATGGGGATTTCGATGTGGATTCAATATATAACTTATTTAAGAATTTTCTAAACAAAGCACAGGAACGTAGTATACCATACAAATTGAATAGATCGAATACTAATGACCCAAAGTGGATAACAAAGAATTTGAAGAACCTTATAGGTAAAAAGAGAGCTTGGTACAAAAGGATTAAAAATGGGGAGGTCACTTTAGAACAGGAATTCGTACAACTGGTTAGAAATGTTTAAAAAGAGATAAGAAAAGCAAAAAGAAACTATGAAGTTCGCATAGCAAGGCAAGCAAAGACAAATCCTAAAGGGTTTTTTCAGTTATATCGTACGAAGACTAGGGAAAGGATAGGTCCATTACAAACTGAGACAGGTCAAATAACAGATAGTGATGAAGAGATGAGTAGTATTTTTAATAAATATTTTGTATCTGTATTTACTAAAGAGGAACTTAACAATATGCCTTCAGCCGAACAAGTCTATGTGGGTGGGGACGAGGACAGATTGACGAGTTTAGCAGTTACCAGGGAGGATGTTCTTAAACAAATAGTAAAACTCAAACCAAACAAATCCCCAGGGCCGGATGAAGTGTTTGCCAGGGTGCTTAAAGAATGCAAAGAGGAGCTTTGTGACCCACTGTCAACCATATTTAATAAATTAATAGGGTCAGGCAGAGTGCCAGAGTTTTGGAAAGTTGCTAATGTGATACCAGTTTTTAAGAAAGGAGATAGATCACTTGCGTCTAACTATCGACCAATTAGCCTAACGTCTATTGTGGGAAAGTTACTCAAATCTATAATAGCAAATAAAATTCGTCTTCATCTTGAAAAACATAAATTAATAATTGAGTCGCAACATGGTTTTGTAAATGGCAGTTCATGTTTAACAAATTTGTTATCTTTTTATTCTAGCATAGTTGAGGCAGTTGATAGTGGTAAGGATTGTGATGTTGTGTACCTTGACTTTAGCAAAGCTTTTGATACAGTGCCACATGAAAAACTGATTAAAAAGATAATCCCAGTGTCCTATTCGCCTTATTACGAACATTCATGCATTGATCCTTTTGTTTTAAATTCTTACTAATCATAACTCCCAGATCCCTTTCGCAATCCGACTTCGCAATCTCAACACCATCTAGTTCGTATCTTGTAACTCTATCATCATTACCTAGCCTCAGAACTTTACATTTATCAGCATTAAACTGCATTTGCCAATCCTTTGACCATTCCAGATCCCTATCTAGAATAACTTGAAGTGATAGTGAGTCCTCCTCCGAATTAATTTCCCTACCGATTTTCGTATCATCGGGAAATTTGCAAATGTTGCTACTCAAACCTGAATCTAAATCATTTATATATATTATAAACAACAGAGGTCCCAGGACAGAGCCCTGAGGTACTCCACTAACAACATTATCCCACTCTGACTTAACCCCATTTATACTAACTCTCTGTTTCCTTTGGAATAGCCATGCCCTAATCCACGTTAATATAGCACCCCCAATACCATGACCTTCTATTTTTTTAATTAGTCTTTAATGTGGCACTGTATCAAAAGCTTTGCTAAAGTCAAGGTACACAACATCACAATCCTTACCACTATCAACTACCTCAACTATGCTGGAATAAAAAGTTAGCAAATTTGTTAAACATGAACAGCCATTTGTAAAACCATGTTGCGACTCGTTTATTAATTTATGTTTTTCAAGATGGAGACGAATTGTATTTGCAATTATTGATTCAAGTAACTTTCCCATAATAGACGTTAGGCTAATTGGCCGATAGTTTGACGCAAGTGATCTATCTCCTTTCTTAAAAATTGGTATAACATTCTACAAAATCGCTGAACCTGACGAAGTATTTAACATTTTCAAACACCATTGGGAACGCATTTTTCATCCACATCCTCCCGAACCAACTGCTCTCCCCAACACTGAAGTAGTTGAAGACTGGGCACACCAAACCATACATGAAACTACACCTGACGACCTCATCCACCTTGACAACCTCAACTCACACACTGAACTACAGACTCCGCTGACTCCAGCTGGTGTCAAGACAGCTCTCATGGGCACTCGTCGCAGCGCCACTGGTGCGTCCGACATTGGACACACCCTCCTCCTTCAACTACTGTCTATCATGGCTGCTGTCACTAACTTACTCAACGCCTCTCTTGCCTCTGGATATTTTCGTCTCACCGTCAAATCTGCCACTGCTGTTCTCATTCCATAACCTGGGAAACCTCACACTGACCCAAAAAACTATAGACTTATCAGCCTTCTAGAGACACTTGGCAAAGTCTTTGAAAGGCAAGTTTGACTTCCGGCCTCACCGATCCACACATGACGCCTTAAATATCATGACCAATTACATAAGCATCAACCATCACCAAAGACTTAAGACTGCTCTCATCATTAAGGACGTTGAGAATACTTCTGATAATGATTGACATGACGGGCTCAAATTCAAATTATGCAACAACTTGAATCTTCCCCCCTTATCACCACCAAACTTCTTTCTAACTACTTAAACAATAGGACAATGAAGATTAAGTTCCTCCGACAACACTACAACTAACATGATGGTATTCCCCAAAGCTCTGTTCTTGCTCCAACACTTTACATCCTATACATGAATGACATTCCTGACCCTATTCCCACCTCACTAGCTATATGCTACGCTGATAATGTCTCTCGCCTTGTCACCGGCAGCTCCACTGACACATTATCACAGAAAGCACAAGAACTCGATGTAGTAACAGAATGGGAATATGACTGACGCATTAAAACCAACTCCAACAAATAAAAAATCACCAACTTTTTCTGTAAAAGACCTGCATGTCATATTCCTGTTCTCACTCTTCTAATCCTACTAACATTTCTGCATCTCCTTCCACCACAGTTCTTGGCCTCACACTTGATCGACAATTACACACACACACACACACACACACACACACACACACACACACACACACACACACACACTGAACAGAAACATGCAATAGCTCTACAGGCCATGAACAAATTATACAGACTTAGATTTGCCAAACTTGATACTAAAACGCACCTCTATAAAGCACTTACCAGACCTCTCCTAACGTATGCTCCACTTGCTCTTTCCTTAGCGGCAGCAACTAATAAACTAAATCTCCAGAATATAAAACAGAGCACATAGATGGATACTTTACACTAGATGGGAAGACTTCAATATGTGATGGTGCTCTCTCCAGTTTATCCCATATGCCAGCTGTAAGATTCATATCAGCTTACCTGCAGGTTCTCTGAGATGCAGGGAATCTGTTGAGGTATGAGGCTTCCAAAATGGTTGCTTATTTGGGGAGAAATTTGCATTTGTAAATTTGCAGGGAAGTGGAAAAAGTCGCGCTCTGGGTACAACAAAATGGCGCCCCCTAGCCTGCAAATCGACCATTTTGTGTGCGGCGCCTGCCGGTCGGTGATTGGCTGGCTGAGGTCACATGACTTCATTGACCAATCAGAGCCCGCCCCTGGGTCTGTGCAACCCGTTCTCGCAAATTTAATAAGTCAATATTGACTTATTAAATATGTGCATAGGTGACATACTTAACATAATAGATACCCTTAAAAAGATTCATAGAAAACACCGACCTTACCTAACCTACTTAGTATGTTAAGATAAGCATCTTATTGCTTCGTAATTACAATTATTACCTAACCTATAATAGGTATAGGTTAAGTAATAATTGTAATTACGAAGCAATAAGATGCTTATCTTAAGATACTAACGAGGTTAGGTAAGGTCGGTGTTTTCTATGAATCTTTTTAAGGGTATCTATTATGTTTAGTATATCACCTATGCACGTAGTTAATAAGTCAATATTGACTTTACGAATTTGCGAGAACGGGTTGGTCTGTGACATCACCGGGAGACCTAGCCCGCCGCCTGCAGAGCGCCAGGCGCTCAGAGTTATTTGGCGCTTCGTTGAGAGCAGATGTACGCCAATCGAGCTCTCGAGTTCCGAGGTCCTAGATCCTCCTTAAGTGGATATACAGAGCCTGACAAGTATATAGTGACTACCAAGGACTGCAGTACTTCAGGGAAGTGCGAGGAAGCCTATTCCGGTGGTGTAAGGGCGCCGTAGACCACGACAGGGATGCCAGATTCGGCTACAAGTAGCGAATTGGGCTACTTTTCAGAGCCCCGCGCTCCCAAATTTTTAATTTCGCTACTTGCGACTTTTTGGGCTACTTTAAAAACAAGTTGGGCTATTAATGTTAAGAAACTCAATGATGATTTTTATGCTTTTTATAATGTCATATGTACAAATCACAGCCGCATCCAACAGCTTGATTGAATAGACCACTTACCGCAGGAGGCCAGGTCAGAGACCGACCCCCTGGGGACGTTGATCCTAGGAACTTCCCAAAGAAAAAGTAACCGCAAGGCCAGATAATCCTCCCCAGGGGCTATAGATTTCCCAACCTTAATTGCCATTAATACTTCATCCCGGGTACTGTCTACGTTAATTAAGTGACCTCCCATTGTTGCCTACTGTAAATATTAGGTTTCTCTTTAGGTGTTTCCAAGAATCAAATGACTGTCGTTAGAGCGGATTAGCAGACAGTGAACTTGGCAGCTTCATCTGTGCTTTCATTGTTAGTGTGGCTCTGACCTCCAGAAGGATAGTTCGACACAAGTTACAGCATATAGAAAAGAAGTTACCGCTGTTACTTTTAGAATTTGCTTAAGTGTTAAGATAAAGAAGTGTAAAATGGGGAAGTGGTCTATATACCAGAAAGCGTTTCAGATGTTCTGGCTTAAGGATCCCGTGTACGAAAAGTGGTTGGCTGAAGTGAAAGAAGATGGAAATTTGGCATATTGTAAAGTTTGTAGAACTGAGATAAGAGCTCATAGAAGTGGTTTAAAGAAACAGAGTCAAACATTAAAATACAGACAAAATATATCGGAGGTAAGTCATCAGCAGATGAGCATCAAGTCTGTTCTATCAAAGAAGGAAGATAAACTTACTAAATTTGAATGTCGTCTGTCTGTATGTACTGTCGCTATCTAGAAATCTAACATTATGGGCTAAATTGGGCTACTCTACTTGCAAATTCGCTACTTTTTGACCGTCAGCTCGCTACTTTTAGCAATTTGGATCTGGCAACCCTGGACCGTGAGCTGATTTGTCTTGGAGAAGTTGAGAGAGTTACTACGGCTGGAGGAGTGAGTGACTCGCCGTCAGTGGAACTCCAAAACATTCAGAGCTGTTGTGATGGGATCACGCCCACTAGGAACTCGAAAGGGAGAAGATGCATCCTGATCCATGAGTGAGTGGTCTCGGTGAAGGAGTGCTTGAGGGAATGACGTGTGCAGTGACGACTGGACGAGCCAACGCCCAGGAACTTCACTCAGGGAATGAGCACGGAGATAACGAGGATCTTCACGACGCCTACAGATTGGTGACGCTTCTGGAACGCTGAGGAACGACGTGAGGAACGGAGTACCCAGCGAACAGCGACTGGAGCCCAGGCGTCTGAGGACAGGATATGTTAAGGTAGATCATTTTTCCCTCCCATATTTCCCTTGATTGTTAGGCAACATAGGCCTATTATTATGCTTAGGCATTTATTAGAGTGCATATAAGTCATAGGAGTAGATTAGGCTGTGGGACAGCACGTATATATCATTCTACTGATTGGTGAAGACAGCGTGTGGCTGAGCTGTGGAGGACTGAAGAGCTCTGCTTTTGGAGCCGCCCCAGTGAGGGGGGACAGGGATCCCTTTAACTCGATCAGCTGATGCAAGTTGCCGGCGGCCACCAGAGGAGTGCTGCTGTCACCATTATTTTTATTATTTCCATAAGTATATATATGTACCTCGTGTGTTTGTAGTTTAACTTTGAGTAAACGTTTATGTTATTACTGCTTTTGATGTAACTTTCATCTCACTGAGCTTTGTGGATGAATGATACATGATGATACTGTACTGGTACTCGATACTGTACTGGTACCTTTAACTCGATCAGCATCAGCTGATCGAGTTAAAGGGATCCCTGTCCCCCCTCAATGGGGCGGCTCCAAAAGCAGAGCTCTTCAGTCCTCCACAGCTCAGCCACACGCTGTCTTCACCAATCAGTAGAATGATATATACGTGCTGTCCCACAGCCTAATCTACTCCTATGACTTATATGCACTCTAATAAATGCCTAAGCATAATAATAGGCCTATGTTGCCTAACAATCAAGGGAAATATGGGAGGGAAAAATGATCTACCTTAACATATCCTGTCCTCAGACGCCTGGGCTCCAGTCGCTGTTCGCTGGGTACTCCGTTCCTCACGTCGTTCCTCAGCGTTCCAGAAGCGTCACCAATCTGTAGGCGTCGTGAAGATCCTCGTTATCTCCGTGCTCATTCCCTGAGTGAAGTTCCTGGGCGTTAGCTCGTCCAGTCGTCACTGCACACGTCATTCCCTCAAGCACTCCTTCACCGAGACCACTCACTCATGGATCAGGATGCATCTTCTCCCTTTCGAGTTCCTAGTGGGCGTGATCCCATCACAACAGCTCTGAATGTTTTGGAGTTCCACTGACGGCGAGTCACTCACTCCTCCAGCCGTAGTAACTCTCTCAACTTCTCCAAGACAAATCAGCTCACGGTCCAGGGTTGCCAGATCCAAATTGCTAAAAGTAGCGAGCTGACGGTCAAAAAGTAGCGAATTTGCAAGTAGAGTAGCCCAATTTAGCCCATAATGTTAGATTTCTAGATAGCGACAGTACATACAGACAGACGACATTCAAATTTAGTAAGTTTATCTTCCTTCTTTGATAGAACAGACTTGATGCTCATCTGCTGATGACTTACCTCCGATATATTTTGTCTGTATTTTAATGTTTGACTCTGTTTCTTTAAACCACTTCTATGAGCTCTTATCTCAGTTCTACAAACTTTACAATATGCCAAATTTCCATCTTCTTTCACTTCAGCCAACCACTTTTCGTACACGGGATCCTTAAGCCAGAACATCTGAAACGCTTTCTGGTATATAGACCACTTCCCCATTTTACACTTCTTTATCTTAACACTTAAGCAAATTCTAAAAGTAACAGCGGTAACTTCTTTTCTATATGCTGTAACTTGTGTCGAACTATCCTTCTGGAGGTCAGAGCCACACTAACAATGAAAGCACAGATGAAGCTGCCAAGTTCACTGTCTGCTAATCCGCTCTAACGACAGTCATTTGATTCTTGGAAACACCTAAAGAGAAACCTAATATTTACAGTAGGCAACAATGGGAGGTCACTTAATTAACGTAGACAGTACCCGGGATGAAGTATTAATGGCAATTAAGGTTGGGAAATCTATAGCCCCTGGGGAGGATTATCTGGCCTTGCGGTTACTTTTTCTTTGGGAAGTTCCTAGGATCAACGTCCCCAGGGGGTCGGTCTCTGACCTGGCCTCCTGCGGTAAGTGGTCTATTCAATCAAGCTGTTGGATGCGGCTGTGATTTGTACATATGCCATTATAAAAAGCATAAAAATCATCATTGAGTTTCTTAACATTAATAGCCCAACTTGTTTTTAAAGTAGCCCAAAAAGTCGCAAGTAGCGAAATTAAAAATTTGGGAGCGCGGGGCTCTGAAAAGTAGCCCAATTCGCTACTTGTAGCCGAATCTGGCATCCCTGTCGTGGTCTACGGCGCCCTTACACCACCGGAATAGGCTTCCTCGCACTTCCCTGAAGTACTGCAGTCCTTGGTAGTCACTATATACTTGTCAGGCTCTGTATATCCACTTAAGGAGGATCTAGGACCTCGGAACTCGAGAGCTCGATTGGCGTACATCTGCTCTCAACGAAGCGCCAAATAACTCTGAGCGCCTGGCGCTCTGCAGGCGGCGGGCTAGGTCTCCCGGTGATGTCACAGACCAACCCGTTCTCGCAAATTCGTAAAGTCAATATTGACTTATTAACTACGTGCATAGGTGATATACTAAACATAATAGATACCCTTAAAAAGATTCATAGAAAACACCGACCTTACCTAACCTTGTTAGTATCTTAAGATAAGCATCTTATTGCTTCGTAATTACAATTATTACTTAACCTATACCTATTATAGGTTAGGTAATAATTGTAATTACGAAGCAATAAGATGCTTATCTTAACATACTAAGTAGGTTAGGTAAGGTCGGTGTTTTCTATGAATCTTTTTAAGGGTATCTATTATGTTAAGTATGTCACCTATGCACATATTTAATAAGTCAATATTGACTTATTAAATTTGCGAGAACGGGTTGCACAGACCCAGGGGCGGGCTCTGATTGGTCAATGAAGTCATGTGACCTCAGCCAGCCAATCACCGACCGGCAGGCGCCGCACACAAAATGGTCGATTTGCAGGCTAGGGGGCGCCATTTTGTTGTACCCAGAGCGCGACTTTTTCCACTTCCCTGCAAATTTACAAATGCAAATTTCTCCCCAAATAAGCAACCATTTTGGAAGCCTCATACCTCAACAGATTCCCTGCATCTCAGAGAACCTGCAGGTAAGCTGATATGAATCTTACAGCTGGCATATGGGATAAACTGGAGAGAGCACCATCACATATTGAAGTCTTCCCATCTAGTGTAAAGTATCCATCTATGTGCTCTGTTTTATATTCTGGAGATTTAGTTTATTAGTTGCTGCCGCTAAGGAAAGAGCAAGTGGAGCATACGTTAGGAGAGGTCTGGTAAGTGCTTTATAGAGGTGCGTTTTAGTATCAAGTTTGGCAAATCTAAGTCTGTATAATTTGTTCATGGCCTGTAGAGCTATTGCATGTTTCTGTTCAGTGTGTGTGTGTGTGTGTGTGTGTGTGTGTGTGTGTGTGTGTGTGTGTGTGTGTGTGTGTGTGTGTGTGTGTGTGTGTGTGTGTGTGTGTGTGTGTGTGTGTGTGTGTGTGTGTGTGTGTGTGTGTGTAATTGTCGATCAAGTGTGAGGCCAAGAACTGTGGTGGAAGGAGATGCAGAAATGTTAGTAGGATTAGAAGAGTGAGAACAGGAATATGACATGCAGGTCTTTTACAGAAAAAGTTGGTGATTTTTTATTTGTTGGAGTTGGTTTTAATGCGTCAGTCATATTCCCATTCTGTTACTACATCGAGTTCTTGTGCTTTCTGTGATAATGTGTCAGTGGAGCTGCCGGTGACAAGGCGAGAGACATTATCAGCGTAGCATATAGCTAGTGAGGTGGGAATAGGGTCAGGAATGTCATTCATGTATAGGATGTAAAGTGTTGGAGCAAGAACAGAGCTTTGGGGAATACCATCATGTTAGTTGTAGTGTTGTCGGAGGAACTTAATCTTCATTGTCCTATTGTTTAAGTAGTTAGAAAGAAGTTTGGTGGTGATAAGGGGGGAAGATTCAAGTTGTTGCATAATTTGAATTTGAGCCCGTCATGTCAAACATTATCAGAAGTATTCTCAACGTCCTTAATGATGAGAGCAGTCTTAAGTCTTTGGTGATGGTTGATGCTTATGTAATTGGTCATGATATTTAAGGCGTCATGTGTGGATCGGTGAGGCCGGAAGTCAAACTTGCCTTTCAAAGACTTTGCCAAGTGTCTCTAGAAGGCTGATAAGTCTATAGTTTTTTTGGGTCAGTGTGAGGTTTCCCAGGTTATGGAATGAGAACAGCAGTGGCAGATTTGACGGTGAGACGAAAATATCCAGAGGCAAGAGAGGCGTTGAGTAAGTTAGTGACAGCAGCCATGATAGACAGTAGTTGAAGGAGGAGGGTGTGTCCAATGTCGGACGCACCAGTGGCGCTGCGACGAGTGCCCATGAGAGCTGTCTTGACACCAGCTGGAGTCAGCGGAGTCTGTAGTTCAGTGTGTGAGTTGAGGTTGTCAAGGTGGATGAGGTCGTCAGGTGTAGTTTCATGTATGGTTTGGTGTGCCCAGTCTTCAACTACTTCAGTGTTGGGGAGAGCAGTTGGTTCGGGAGGATGTGGATGAAAAATGCGTTCCCAATGGTGTTTGAAAATGTTAAATACTTCGTCAGGTTCAGCGATTTTGTAGAATGTTATACCAATTTTTAAGAAAGGAGATAGATCACTTGCGTCAAACTATCGGCCAATTAGCCTAACGTCTATTATGGGAAAGTTACTTGAATCAATAATTGCAAATACAATTCGTCTCCATCTTGAAAAACATAAATTAATAAACGAGTCGCAACATGGTTTTACAAATGGCTGTTCATGTTTAACAAATTTGCTAACTTTTTATTCCAGCATAGTTGAGGTAGTTGATAGTGGTAAGGATTGTGATGTTGTGTACCTTGACTTTAGCAAAGCTTTTGATACAGTGCCACATTAAAGACTAATTAAAAAAATAGAAGGCCATGGTATTGGGGGTGCTATATTAACGTGGATTAGGGCATGGCTATTCCAAAGGAAACAGAGAGTTAGTATAAATGGGGTTAAGTCAGAGTGGGATAATGTTGTTAGTGGAGTACCTCAGGGCTCTGTCCTGGGACCTCTGTTGTTTATAATATATATAAATGATTTAGATTCAGGTTTGAGTAGCAACATTTGCAAATTTCCCGATGATACGAAAATCGGTAGGGAAATTAATTCGGAGGAGGACTCACTATCACTTCAAGTTATTCTAGATAGGGATCTGGAATGGTCAAAGGATTGGCAAATGCAGTTTAATGCTGATAAATGTAAAGTTCTGAGGCTAGGTAATGATGATAGAGTTACAAGATACGAACTAGATGGTGTTGAGATTGCGAAGTCGGATTGCGAAAGGGATCTGGGAGTTATGATTAGTAAGAATTTAAAACAAAAGGATCAATGCATGAATGTTCGTAATAAGGCGAATAGGACACTGGGATTATCTTTTTAATCAGTCTTTCATATGGCACTGTATCAAAAGCTTTGCTAAAGTCAAGGTACACAACATCACAATCCTTACCACTATCAACTGCCTCAACTATGCTAGAATAAAAAGATAACAAATTTGTTAAACATGAACTGCCATTTACAAAACCATGTTGCGACTCAATTATTAATTTATGTTTTTCAAGATGAAGACGAATTTTATTTGCTATTATAGATTTGAGTAACTTTCCCACAATAGACGTTAGGCTAATTGGTCGATAGTTAGACGCAAGTGATCTATCTCCTTTCTTAAAAACTGGTATCACATTAGCAACTTTCCAAAACTCTGGCACTCTGCCTGACCCTATTAATTTATTAAATATGGTTGACAGTGGGTCACAAAGCTCCTCTTTGCATTCTTTAAGCACCCTGGCAAACACTTCATCCGGCCCTGGGGATTTGTTTGGTTTGAGTTTTACTATTTGTTTAAGAACATCCTCCCTGGTAACTGCTAAACTCGTCAATCTGTCCTCGTCCCCACCCACATAGACTTGTTCGGCTGAAGGCATATTGTTAAGTTCCTCTTTAGTAAATACAGATACAAAATATTTATTAAAAATACTACTCATCTCTTCATCACTATCTGTTATTTGACCTGTCTCAGTTTGTAATGGACCTATCCTTTCCCTAGTCTTCGTACGATATAACTGAAAAAACCCTTTAGGATTTGTCTTTGCTTGCCTTGCTATGCGAACTTCATAGTTTCTTTTTGCTTTTCTTATCTCTTTTTAAACATTTCTAACCAGTTGTACGAATTCCTGTTCTAAAGTGACCTCCCCATTTTTAATCCTTTTGTACCAAGCTCTCTTTTTACCTATAAGGTTCTTCAAATTCTTTGTTATCCACTTTGGGTCATTAGTATTCGATCTATTCAATTTGTATGGTATACTACGTTCCTGTGCTTTGTTTAGAATATTCTTAAATAAGTTATATATTGAATCCACATCGAAATCCCCATTTAAGTCACCTATCGCTGGGTTCATGTCTCGCTCCAAGACCGACCCACATTCCATACCCAAGACTTTCCAATCAATTTGACCCAAAAAATTTCTTAGGCTATTAAAATCAGCTTTTCGAAAATCTGGCACTTTAACAGAATTCTCTCCTACAGGTCTATTCCATTCTATGCTAAATCTGATTTCTTTGTGATCACTGTTCCCTAGCTCACTCCCTATTTCAATGTCATTAATTTGTGTTTCCCTGTTAGTTAACACTAAATCTAAAATATTATTTTCTCGTGTTGGTTCCTTAATGTGATGCGTAAGAAAGCAATCGTCAATCAATTCTAGAAAATCTTCTGCTTCACTATTCCCTGTTTTGTTCAACCAGTTTATTCCACTAAAATTAAAGTCACCCATGACGTAAATACTGTTAGATCTAGATGCCCTAGATATTTCATCCCATAGATGCTTTGCTTCCATTCTGTCTAAATTTGGTGGCCTATATATAACTCCTATTATAATATTATTTGCTTTTTCGTTTAATTCTATCCAAATAGTTTCTGTGTGTGGCTCAGTTTAGATTCCCTCTTTGATACTACATTTCAAATTGTCCCTAACATATATGGCTACTCCACCTCCTCGTCTAATATATCTATCTGTGTGAAATAGTTTAAATCCATTTATTTGATATTCAGCTAATAGTTCTCTATTTTCTACATTCATCCACGTTTCGGTAAGTGCAATAATATCTATTTTTTCTGTGCAGACAAGAGCATTTAATTCGTTAATTTTATTTCTTAGACTTCTACTGTTCGTGTAATATACCCTTAGTGAATTGTTATTTTGAGGACCTTCTCTTTCCCTGATCATTTTGCCAATTCCTTTCTCCCACAAACACATACTTTTATTACCTCCTTCCTCCAAATCAATTCCCATACCTCTATCTACTTTAAATTTATCTACTATCTACTTTATCTACTTTGTTTAAACCCAAACAAACACCTCTAACCACTTCTTCCAAGGAGTTCGCAACAGCAACAACCCCAGCTCTCGATAGATGCACCCCATCACGAGCATACATTTAATTTCTTCCATAGAAGTGTTCCCAGTTGTCTATGAAAGATATTGCATTTGATTTGCAATATCTTTCCAGCCGGCAATTGACACCAATTGCCCTCGACATCCATTCATTTCCCACTCCCTTTCTTGGAAGAATGCCACATATGATCGGGATTCCTCCCTTGCTCCTAACTAATTCAATGGCTGTCCTGAATCTCTGTATTAGTTCCTCACTCCTAACTCGTCTAACATCATTACCCCCTGCACTAATACAAATAATGGGTTTGTTTCCATTTCCAGTCATAATATCATTCATGTTTCCAACAATATCACCAATTCCAGCTCCCGGATAGCAAACCCTTAATCTGTTCCCCCTATCTCTGGCACAAAACGTTTTATCTAAATACCTCACCTGGGAATCTCCCACAACCAAAATTCGCTTCGATTCTCCCTTTTCCTTTCGAGCAGTTTGAGGGACCTGCGCTTCAATGCTCCTCGTTACTTTGTCTTTGCCTCCTCGTTGAACAATATTTCTCCAATAGAACAATCTAATGGAGAAATATTGAATTTAATAATCTTTATGAATGTTGATAATGGAATAAGTTGCTGTTGGGATTTTGTGTGTGTACAAGATGACCAGGCGGACAGCGTGATTCAAGTTGTGTGGCATGGATTGTAAAGAATGTGTTTGGAAGGAGGGAGGGACGAGAAGTGGATGGTAGACTACGAGAAGCGGGAGTTAGACAACGAGTTGAGCGGCCTCGTTACGAAACAGAATAGGTTACTGACAGAATAACTGGAGCAGATGGGAGATAGTGTCAGAAGGCTGTTTGGCAGGGCTGAGAGGAAAGTAACAGAACTTGTAGTATTTGGTGTGAGATTAGCAGTAGAGGGGACGATCTTGGGAGAGGAAGTAGTAGGAAGTACTTGGGACTTGGGTGGGCCGGTTTGGGATAGTACAGGGTTTACAGTCTGGTTAGTGGTTCTGGGGGAACTACAGTATTCTCAGCAGCTGAAGTCATGATGGTTTGTGGAGTGTAGACTGTAGGTAAGAATGGAGCAGAGCGTAAGAGAGGAGGAGGAGGGACAGAGATACTGGGAAGATCATTGTGAGTGAAAGAAAATGGGAAGATAGTCTACAAAATCATGCCCATCATCCTTAGCCTTCAGATATACAGCTAATACACAGGCAGTGACTCGTTCGTGTGAGAGGTTCTGAAGAGGAGAATAAGGTGGAGGTGGTGGGTGAGGGAAGAGAGGTGGAGAGGGCAGAGTTTATTGTGCAGTAGTAGAGTGGTGATGTTGCTGGTGAGGACAAGTCTTAGAGAGGGTGCATCTCTACCAGTACTCAAAATATACTATGTTCAAGCAGTTAGGTCACTCATGGACTATGCTGCTCCTGCTCTTACATCCCTCAGTGATAACCAATGGGAGAAACTGGAAGTGCCTTAAAATGATGCTCTGAGAACAATGCTGGGAGCACCTATATGGACGCGTTGAGAGAATCTAAGAATGGAAACCAACTTACCAGCCTTAGAAAACAGGATCAAACAAAGGATAGCCACCATAACAACAAAACTTGTTGGGACAAAACTGTCAATCAAAGACAGCATACACAGATCGCTTCAGAGAAACCTTCAATAAAGAACAAGTGCATGGACTGATAATTCTGGTCAAGATTCTAGAGAAAGTGGACTTGAAATGGACCATTAAAAACAAAGCGGAAGATAGACCGTACCAACATTTTCGGCAACCTTCTCCATGGGAAGACTCGAATCTAAAGATAATCATTGAAGGATTACCGTTTTAAAAATCAGCATGTGACTCGCAGAGGCTCAAAGCAGTCATAGAACAATAAATGGAAACCATCTCAAGACCTACAACGACTCACATCTTCACAGACGGATCAGTTGATCAAGAAAGAGGTTCTTCTGGGGCAGCAGTTTACACTACCAACCATGAAGCTTACTGGAGCATGAATAGTGGGTACTCAACATTGCAAACAGAATTATATGCCCTGAAGGAGGCAATAAACTTTACAATTGAGAATAATTTACATGATGTCATCATTCATACCGACTCTAAATCTTCGCTCCAGGCATTATTATACTGTCAGCACAGAGATAATATACAACTCCTCACAGAAATCCAACATAAAGGAAAAGAAGCCCATAATCTAGGGCTGTCAGTCACCCTAAATTGGATACCAAGTCACATTGGCATAGATGGTAATGAAAAGGCAGACTCACTAGCAAAAACTGTCACTGCTCTACCTGTTGTACAGGTTCAAATACCTCCAAGTTTTTCACAGATTAAGGAGTAAATCAAAAAGAAAATTCGCCCAACTTTCAAAAGTTGCTACAGCACCAAAGTAGCAGAAGGAAGATCCACTGTGATATGGTAGGAACAAGCCACTGGGTACTACTATTTCAAGCCTGACAAAAAAATATCTACAGACATTGCAGTAGCCATACACAGACTCATACTTGGTTACAAGTGCTGCTGGGAGGTAATAAACCCAATAGTTAAAGTGTCATATCTGTGGAACTGAAGCAGAGGCGCCACTATTGCACTACTTACTGGAATGTGAAACTACTGAAGCCCTGCGCATCAAACTCAACAATAATCCAACGACAGCAGCTGCATTAGATGCACATTCCACTGCGACTACAATGATTAAAAAGCCGTTGAGGAATGGGACTCACTAGTGAGAATTCTGCATCTACATCCGCCACCAAGATAATGTTATTAAAACAAGACTGAAACCAGTGCACTAAAATAGAAGCGAAAAAAACAGGGAAAAAGGAAGAATCCCCACCTCCATTTAAAAACTTTGACTCAAATATCACAGTAACAAGGTTATTGCGAATAACCGAACTTAATTACGGGCTCACCATAGCCCGTGTTACATGGACATTTCGTTCTGAGTAGCTAAATCTACAACAACAACAACAACAACATGCTGGTGAGGGGAAGCATGAAGGGTACTGGCAGAGGACATGGAGTTGGCTGATACTGTTTGGGGATGAGTTGAGGTTTTGGGAGGTTGGGGAAGAATGAGGTTGTGCATGAGTGGCAGGCTGGTTAGTACGAAGAGTTTTCAGAGTTTGTTTCCTCAGAGGGCAAGATTTATCTACTGCTGAATAAGCATCCTGGCAATTAGTGCATTTTGGGGTGGGGGGCCGAGCACTGAATCTAAAAATGGCCTTTTACAGAGCAAAATTTTGGACTTCTGCATTTGCGTGTTTCATGATTGGGGGTGAGTGTGTAGGCCAGATGTAGGACCTGACCTGAAGGTCTCACCAAGAACTAACACTGGGTCCAGGAAGGTTGCAACTCCCAGCTCCCACGATCATGAGATTCCACAACTGGCTCGGCAGTGTCAGAAACGAAAGAAATTTAGGAGAATAGAAAAAACAATGCACCTGTGCCATGACACAGCTGCAAAGTGTGAACTTCTCACCTGGGCCTGTTCTGGCCCGAAGTGGGGCTGTTCACCTAAATGCAGTCCGACCCACAAAAACATTAAACAATACTCAGAAGATGCTGCGAGGAAGATGTCACAGCTTAGGACGAGATGTGTTGGCTGGGGAGCACCTGGGTCTGCTCCAATACTTCTGCTGGCTGGGAATTAGTCTTGCCTAGGTGTTTTCTCACAATCTTCTCCATCACCTTGCATGGTATACAAGTTAAGGACACTGGCCTGTAGTTCAGTGCCTCTTGTCTGTCACCCTTTTTGTATATTGGGACTACATTAGCCATCTTCCATATTTCTGGTAGGTCTCCAGACTCCAATGACCTACTATACACTATGGAGAGTGGCAAGCAAAGTGCTTCTGCACACTTTCAATACCCTATGGCGAGATTCCATTTGAGCCAACAGCCTTTCTCATGTACAGATACAACAGATGCCACTTGACCTCATCGTGTAATTTCGAATCCTTCCAAGACCGCCTGGTTCACTGGCACCTCTCATAGTGCATGGACCTCACTTTGTTCGTTCTATTGTGAAGACTTCTTGGAACCTCTTGTTGAGTTCTTCACATACCTCTCTGTCATTCTCTGTGTACCTATCCTCACCTGTTCTAAGTTTCATCACCTGTTCCTTCACTGTTGTTTCCCCTGATGTGACTGTGTAATAGCTTTGGTTCGGTCTTGACTATATTAGCTGTATAATTTTCATACTTTTCTCAGCTTCTCTTCTCACACTAACATACTCATTTCTGGTATCTTTCTCTGCTTTCAGGTGTTCTGCTTTCTGCTGTTATTTCGGAAGTTCCTCCACGCCCTTTTGTTCAGTTCCTTTGCTTCCATGCATGCCCTATTAAACTACGGTTTCTTTTGTTTCTCGTTTTTTTCCTTTTCGGGCCGGGATAAACCTGTTTACTGCCTCTTAACACTTTTGGGTGACATTGTCCATGTCTTGTATGGACTTAGTTATGAGTTCTGTGTCCCATGGTATATCCCTTAGGAATGTTCTCATCCCCTCAGAATTTCCCTTTCGGTATGCCAGCCCATTTTTTCCTGGTTATTTTTTGTGGAAGATAAATCCTAGCTCTACGAGGTACTCAAAGATCAATACACTGTGATCACTCATTCCCATGGAGGCTTCCAACTTGACTTCCCTTAAATCCGACTCATTTAGGGTAAATATCAGATCAAGAATAGCTGGTTCATCCTCTCCTCTCATTCTTGTCGGTACCTTGATGTGTTGGCTTAGAAAGTTTGTTGCCACGTCCAGCAGCTTAGCTCTACATGTGTCTGGTCCTCCATGTGGGTCTCTGTTCTCCCTATCTATATTTCCGTGGTTGAAGTCTCCCATCTACCCTGTTCTTTATCTACCCCTGTCAATTCCTCTGAGAATCTTGTACGTGGTGATCATGTCCCCCCTAACTCTTGTCTTCCAGCGTCGTGAGGTTTAATTCCCGTAGTCTCTCCTCGTAGGTCATACCTCTCAGCCCGGGTGCTAGTCTGGTGGCAAACCTTTGAAGCATTTCCAGTTTCCTGGTTTGGGAGTAGAACCCCATCAAGCAGGTGTCTTATGCTTGACTAGATATGGACTCGATGCTGGTGCTGCATACTCTAGGATTGGTCTGACATAGATAGTATACAAAGTTCTGATTCCTTATTCCTTACACAAGTGTTTAATTGCCGTTCTTATGTGAGCCTACCTTGCATATGTTACTAATGTTATCCTCTTGGTATGGACTTCAAAGGACAGGTCTGGCGTAATATCAAACCCCAGGTTCTTCTCTCTCTCTCTGTCTCGAAGAATTCCATCTCCCAAATGATACCTTGTAACTAGCCTCCTGCTCCCTACAGCTATCTTCATTACATTACATTTGCTTGGGTTAAACTCTAACAATCATTTGTTCGACCATTCCTTCAGTTTGTCTAGGTCTTCTTGAAGCCTCAAGCAGTCCTCCTCTGTCTTAATCCTTCTCATAATTTTGGCATCGTCGGCAAACATTGAAAGGAATGAGTCTATACCCTCCGGGAGATCGTTTACGTATATTAGAAACAGGATAGGACCGAGTACAGAGCCCTGTGGGAGTCTACTGGTGACTTCACGCCAATCTGAGGTCTCACCCCTCAATGTAACGCTTTGCTTCTTATTGCTTAGGTATTCCCTTATCCACTGGAGCACTTTGCCAGTTACTCCAACCTTTCTCTCCAGCTTATGTACCAGCCTCTTATGAGGGACTGTGTCAAAGGCTTTCTGACAATCCAAAAAAAATGCAATCCGCCCAGCCTTCTCTTTCTTGCTTACTCTTTATCACCTGGTCGTAGAATTCTATTAAGCTTGTAAGGCAAGATTTACCCTCCCTGAACCCATGTTGGCGATTTGTCACGAAGTCCCTTCTCTCCAGATGTGTTACTAGGTTTTTTCTCACGATCTTCTCCATCACCTTGCATGGTATACAAGTCAAGGACACTGGCCTGTAGTTCAGTGCCTCTTGCCTGATGCCCTTTTTGTATATTGGGACCACATTCGCCGTCTTCCATATTTCTGGTAGGTCTCCCATCTCCAGTGACTTACTATACACTATGGAGAGTGGCAAGCAAAGTGCTTCTGCACACTCTTTTAGTACCCATGGCGAGATCCCATCTGGACCAACAGCCTTTCTAACATCCAGATCCACCAGGTGTCTCTTGACCTCCTCACTCGTAATTTCGAACCCTTCCAAGGTCGCCTGGTTTACTTCCCTTTCTGCTAGCACAGTGACCTCACCTTATTCAATTGTGAAGACCTCTTTGATCCTCTTGTTGAGTTCTTCACACACCTCTGTCATTCTCTGTATACCTGTCCTCGCCTGTTCTAAGTTTCAATACCTGTTCTTTCACTGTTGTTTTCCTTCTGATGTGACTGTGGAGTAGCTTTGGTTCGGTCCTTGCTTTGTTTGCTATATAATTTTCATAATTTTTCTCTGCTTCTCTTGTCACCATAACATACTAATTTCTGGTTCTCTGGTATCTCTCTCTGCTTTCTGGTGTTCTGTTATTCCGGAAGTTCCTCCCCGCCCTTTTGTTCAGTCCTTTGCTTCCATACATGCCCTATTATACCATGGATTCTTCTTTTTCCTCTCAGATTTTTCCCTTTGGGACGGGATGAACCTGATTACTGCCTCCTGACACTTTTGTGTTACATAGTCCATCTTATCTTGTACAGACTTAGCTGTGAGGTCTGTGTCCCAAGGTATTTTCCTTAGGAAACATCTCATCTCATGTCATATTTTTCTTTCCGGTAAGCCAGTCTTTTGTTTCCTAGTTCATTTTTGGGGGAAATAATTCATAGCTCTACCAGGTACTCAAAGTTTAATACACTGTAGTCACTCATTCCCAAGGGTGCTTCCATCTTAATTAACTTCCCGTATATCCCACTCATCTAGGGTAAATATCAGATCGAGCATGGCTGGTTCATCTTCTCTCATTCTTGTTGGTTCCTTGATGTGCTGGCTTAGAAAGCAACCCGTTCTCGCAAATTCGTATAGTCAATATTGACTTATTAACTACGTGCATAGGTGATATACTAAACATAATAGATACCCATAAAAAGCTTCATAGAAAACACCGACCTTACCTAACCTTATTAGTATGTTAAGATAAGAATCTTATTGCTTCGTAATTACAATTAGTACTTAACCTATACCTATAATAGGTTAAGTAACAATTGAAATTACGAAGCTATAAGATGCTTATCTTAACATACTAACAAGGTTAGGTAAGGTCGGTGTTTTCTATGAAGCTTTTTAAGGGTATCTATTATGTTTAGTATGTCACCTATGCACTTATTTAATAAGTCAATCTTGACTATACGAATTTGCGAGAACGGGTTGTAGAAAGTGTCTTGTTGCCACGTCCAGCAGTTTAGCTCTCCATGTTTCTGGTCCTTCATGCGGATCCTAGTTCTCCCAGTCTATTTTCCCGTGGTTGAAGTCCCCCATGATTAGTAATCCAGATCCATTCCTGCTGGCAACAGAAGCTGCTCTCTCTCTTATGTTAATGGTGGCCATGTTGTTTCTATCTTATTCCTGTCTGGGTCTTCTGTCATTTGATGGTGGATTATATATGACTACGACTATAATTTTTTGTCCTAGAGTTGTTATGGTACCTGCTATGTAATCATTGAAACCTTCACAGCCCTGAATAACCATCTCTTCAAAGTCCCAGCCATTTCTTACCAACAGAGCTACACCACCACCACCTCTTCCTTCCCTCTCCTTCCTCATAACATAATAGTCCTGTGGGAACACTGCATTTGTTATGGTTTTCGTTAGCTTTGTTTCTGTGAGTGCTATTATGTCTGGGTTTTCCTCTAGTACCCATTCTCCAAGCTCATTTCCTGTATTTGTAATTCCATCTATGTTAGTGTACATTGCCCTGAGGCTCACTTTCTTCTGTCCCTTCTCAATTAAATCCCCTCCTTGGTGAGTGTTCTGCTGGTGGGGGAAGCTGTTCCATGGGTGTAAGGAACAGTGGATAACAGGGTCTCAGATGTAACTTGGGTGAGGGGCGGATCAAGTGAAGTGGGGGGGGGGGGCAGAGAGGGTATGGGATGAAGGGGGAGGGAGGACTGGAAGGAAAAGGGGGAGGGGGACATGGTGGTAGGAGGGGAGGGGGGCATGGTGGTAGAAGGGAAGGGGTAGCAACGTGGGACTGGGGTGTGGGGGGAGAGGGAGATTTGGCTGAGCATTTGAGTGGGGGCAGGGAGGGTTTGGGGTAGGGGGGGTTTTCTATGCAGAGGGTGGTGTGGTTGCCCTCCCCTCTGGTGTTACTGAGTAGCTGGTTGTGGGTTCCCCCCTTACTCCTTGGGATGATGTGTTGGGAGCTGAGAGTTCCTGGCTTTCCCATCTCGCCCTGCGCCTCTTCCTTGCTTCTGCCGCCATGGCTCTCTCCTCCCCCTCATCATGTCCCTCTGGAGGAATACTTTTTTTAATTCTCCCACATGTTGCAGGCGGCTTTTCCTTGTTAGAATCAACTCCTTTGTGTTCTTGTTTGCAAACACTATCTTTAACATACGATCTCGGTCTTTGTTGTACCAGCCTAACCTGAAAACCTTCTCAATTCTATGCTCAGCCCCTTCCATCTCTAGTGTCTTCATTATTTCATTCACTGCCGTGTCGTCCTTATCATTCCACTCTGTCCTATTAGAGCCTTCCTGCTCTTTAATACCCACAGCTACCACTGATCTTTTTCTTCCAGCAACTGGCTAGTGGAGTGTGCAGCTTCCTGTGGGATGGCTGCTTTCATGGCCACCTCCATCATTGTGGACATTACTTCAGGGTTATTTCTTTTCAGCATTTCTGCAAATGTTGCTTTTATAGTGGCATTCTACTCCAGTATACTATTTCTGCCTCCCCCCTGGATGATTATCTGAGTCTCAGCATCAACACTGTTATCTTTGAGGGTTCTAATCTCCTCTTTTGCTGCTGTCAGCTCTCTTTTCAGGTTGCTTATTTCATTCTTCATTTCCTGCATCATTCCCTGCATCTCACTTTATTTTCCACAAACTGGGTGAACATTTCCTTCATTTCATCACCCTGACTTTTCCCTGTTTACTTGTTTCCTCGGGCCATCATGATTGCCCCCTGTTCCTGTTATGCTGTGATAGGATTTGTCAAGAGGAGGGCAAGTGGGGAGGGGGGAGAGAGAGAGAGAGAGAGAGAGAGAGAGAGAGAGAGAGAGAGAGAGAGAGAGAGAGAGAGAGAGAGAGAGAGAGAGAGAGAGAGAGAGAGAGAGAGAGAGTGTGTGTTTGTAGGGGAGGGGATGCCTGGGGGGATGGGGGGGGGGTCATAGATGTCACTTCAGGTCAGGTGGTCAAATGGGAGGGAGGGAGGGAGGGAGTGTGTGTGTGAGCATGTGGGCAAAGAGGGAGGGAGAGGAAGGAGAGAGAAAGTAGAGGGAGAGAGGAAGAAGAGGGGGAGAGCGAGGGAGGTTTAGGGAGGAGAGGGAGAGAGGGGAGGGGAGGGATAGTGAGGGAGGAGAGGGAGAGAGGAGGAGAGAGGGAGATTGGGAAAGAGGGAGAGGGAGAGGGAGCGAGCGGGAGAGGGGGAGAGTGTTTATGGGGGACGCATGGGTAACTGGGGTGTGGGAGGGGGCAAAGATGGTCACTTGTGGTCAGGTGTGTATGTGTGCGTGTATTTGTGGTCAGTCGTGGGGGGGGGAGTGTATTGGGATAGTGAGATGGGGGGGGGGGTAAGAGAGGGGGTGGAATATGAGTGAGGTCTTATCCCCTTTCCACAAAAGGTGTTAATCATTTCTACCCTGATTGAACGTTTGTGTGTGTCCGAGCATGTGTGTGTGTGTTTTTGCGTGTGCGTTTTTGCATGTGTGTGCTTGTGTGCATGCATATGTACATGTGCATGCGTGCGTGTGCCACGAGAGTCCCGTAAGTGTCAACCTCTACCCAAAAGGAGCCACTTTAAGATTTTAAATATATATGATATACTGAACAAGAATTTGATAATATTTTACCTCATTCCCGTACACCTGAATAATTGACCAGAGGGGGGTACCTACCAGTCAGCCTCCCGCTCACACAACTAGATGAATAACGATGTCTGGATGACGAGGTGATCGGTTGTCACCTCCCACGTGGTGATTCACTCAGGTCCAGTAGTAGTGAGTGTGTGTGTGTGTGTGTGTGTGTGTGTGAGTGTGTGTGTGTGTGTGTGTGTGTGAGTGTGTGTGTGTGTGTGTGTGTGTGTGTGTGTGTGTGTGTGTGTGTGTGTGTGTGTGTGTGTGTGTGTGTGTGTGTGTGTGTGTGTACCTATAGCTTACAGCGGAGGGGGGGGGGCGTTCCCTGGGATTAACACGTTATTCAGTTCTCAATTGAGCTCACGAGTGAGGTTCCTTCAATGCCCTACACTTTCAAGTTTACTATTAACTTCTATTATTGAATGAGAATGCATTAGTGATTACGATATATTATATAAATCCTGCACACTGTTGATGTCAACTGAGAGGCACTTAACAGTTCCCACAAGCAACTCCTCTCCACAAGCACACCTAGGCAAGTTTCTCGGGCGGGTCCCTCTTGTCCTGTCCTCCACACTGTATAACCTGGTGGCCTGGTGCTGGTGATCTTGTCCTGTCCTCCACCACATTGTATAACCTGGTGGCCTGGTGCTGGTGATCTTGTCCTGTCCTCTGTTACGTACCCTTATAAGATACGTAAGTAAATATATTAATATGTACATTTATAATTGTATGTAAATTACAAGCATGTATATTGTTATACTTATATGTTCTATGCAAATGCACCTTCATGTTACAGTGTTGGCGTTAGGCCCAACGTATCGTGGGAATGATTGTTATTTCTTTGTGTGATCAGTTTTCCCACGGGAACTAATGATTTATATGTGATCATAAGTGGGTAACAGAGTGAAATAATAATTGCGTGAACTGTATCTGGCAAATTGTCGTGGGATCGTCCGTTGCTGGGGTGTGCATGCTATTCTGTATGCATATTTTAATTACTATGTAAAGATAATTACTTTAGTTTGTGTATATCAATATGTACTAATTATTCATTAAGTTAGTTTAAGATTACTCTTGTCACAATGTAGTGCTCCATTGTTGAAATAATAAATATTGTAATTTTGGCAATTTATTCGCGGGGCAAGGCAATCTGTTTTTTGACTCGCGTTAATTTGTTCAGTAGCTGGACGGGAGCCAGGGAGATAACATCTTGGAGTTAAGTCATTCTTTGTTCTAGCCATATATATATATTAATATTGATTTAATGTCTGGAAGTTACAGTGATATTTTTAATGTGATATATTGTGACCATATAATCATCTGTTTGCTTTTGAGATTTATTTAATATAATTTTATACATATATACTTAGTGTCTTTATTCTTCAGTCCTATGAAGATTCTATTTTTGTGCTCATTACTTATTAAGGGGTTATACTGGTGATTCGCTATTGAGAACAGCAGTTGTGTCGTATCCCTAGACTTATTAAAGTTTGGCGGCTGTAGAGTCACGAGCCGTAACGTACGATAGGTAACAAAGAGTTATGGCGGCCTGTGCCGGGAAATATTGTCCCACTTTAACTTAACTATGCTAATCTAACCTTGCCTTCCTAGGTACCAGTGTGTCAAGTGTCTCTGTGTGTTTCTTAAGAACTATTCCATGTGCCAAGCAAGCCTTCCTGTGTGTCAAGTAACAACGTTTCACGATTTTGAGGTAAGTCATCCTATATATTTTGTTTGTGCAGTGAGGCCAAGCGAATTTTCAGTGTGGTGACAATTTTACAGTGAAGTGTAGTGCAGTGCCATTGTGTTAATTATTTTTGTGAATCAAGTGCCAAGTGTTAGTAACGATGGAGGAGAAAGTTGCAGCGTTGGTGGCTCACCCAGACTTTGAAGGGATTCAGAACCTTAAAAAGACTGAGTTAATACAAATGGCAAATCATTTGGATTTGACCGCCAGCAATAGAATGGTTAAAGCCCAAATATTGAAAGTCATTGTGACGCATTTTGTTGAGAATGGAGAATTAGAGGAAGAAATTCTAGAAGAGTTAAGAGAGGAGTCGAGTGATCAGATGACGTTAAAGCGTCTTGAGTTAGAAGCGCAAATAGCCAATGCTAAGCTTGAAGCTCAAAAGGAACAGAAAATATTAGAGGCTGAAGCTCATCAAAGAGAGATTGAAGCTCAACAGCAACAGCAAATATTAGAGGCTGAAGCTCAGCAAAGGGAGCTAGAGACTAGGCGTTTAGAAATTGCGGTACAGTTGCAAATAGAAGCCACAAAGAAGCAACAAGCCGAGGAACAAACTAGGCAATTAGAGATTCAACAACAAATGGCTGACACTAACTTCAGGCTTGAATCACAGCGTATGGCAGCTGGACATGGAAATACTAGTAATGTTTCAACAAATAATGATAACAATCCCATCAGGATGAATAAGTATATAGAGTTGCCCAAGTTCAATGAGGAAGATCCTGAGGTTTTCTTTGCACATTTTTATAAAATTGCCATCAGTATGAACTGGCCAAGGGATCAGTGGGTAGCCATTATGCAGTCTCAATTTAAAGGGCGTAGTCAGGAGGTTTTCACAACCCTACCTGACGCTCATAGTTTTGATTATGACTTTGTAAAGAAAAGCATCCTCAATGCATACCAGCTAAATCCAGAGGCACACAGGCAAAAGTTCAGGAACCTAAGGAGAATCAGGGATCAGACAATAGCAGATTTTACTCGTCAGAAGACGAAATTTTGCAACAGATGGTTAAAGTCACTTGCAGTCACTGATTTTGATGCTCTAAAGAATCTTCTTATAATGGAAGAAGTATTGTCATGTCTTCCAGACCAGTTGTCTACTTTTATGGCAGAACAAAAGAATGTCACAGATATTGATGAGCTGTCAAAGCTCGCGGATGAGCATGAGTTGCTGACTAAGGCCCCGTTTACGGCCACTTCACCTAAGTCTAGTCGTAGAGTAAATTTCAATGCTCACCGTACTCCTTATCAGTATAAGTCTCCTCCTGGTGCGACAGTTACTCCCGTGAACTCTTCTCTTACTAACCCTAAGATGGTTACTCCATTGCCAGGATCATCTAAGCCTAGTAATGCTAATTCTAAACCGGCAGTTGGTTCTACCAGTGTGTCCACTGTCAAACATTGTACCCATTGTAAGAGAAGGGGGCATGTGATTTCTTCATGTTTTAGTTTGCATCCTGAACTCCGACCAACTGGTCTTATTATGAGTAAAGGAGTGCAACCTATTAATTCTTCATGTATTACAGTCAGTCCCAATTGGATGGCTGAATTCAAACCCTATATTTCCCCAGGTACCTTATTATGTACTAATGGTAGACATAAGACTGTTCAATTACTCCGTGATACTGGAGCTTCACAGTCTCTTATTACCCAGAAGGTACTTGATGATGTTGACACCCGAGATCTGGGTGAAGTTGTGCTTCTCCAAGGTATTGCCGGTAGTGTGCAACCAGTGTCCTTATTGCAAGTTAACCTTGATTCTAAATATACTTCAGGATGGTGTAATGTTGGTGTAAGTAAACAACTGCCCATTCCTGGGGTAGACATTATTCTAGGTAATGATTTTGGCAACCAAATGGTTGTAGGGCCCAAGTGTCCCATCATGTTAACTAAACCCCATAATGTATTAGCTCAACCAGTAGCAGATGATGATATTATTTACCCTGCTTGTGTTGTTACTAGATCAATGGGAAAAACAGGTGAGAGTAATCCTGTCTTCACTGAGGTTGCTGTTCCCAAGACCAGGACCCCTTCAGTAAAGGAGTGGGAGGTGGATCTTGAGGATTCTTTTATGACTCGACTGGATGATGAGAGTGAGGCCGTAGTAGAAGCCCCGCCGAACCTAAATCACAAGGAAAGTGAAGGTGAGGAGGCTGAACTATCTGTACCTTGCCCGCTTGTCTCCAGTGCGCCAGTTGTCGAGAGTGAGGCCGAAGTAGCTATGACTCCATTTTATTCTGATCAATCGGGAAAAGAGATCAAGCTACTAGGTTCTTGCCCGCTCGCTGCTGAGTCTGAGTCATTGCCCTTAAGTGTTGTACAGACTACTGATCCTAGTTTAAGTAAGTGTATTTCTGAGGCTCCTGATAATATTGATGCATTGGAGGAAGGGACGGGTTTCTTCTTCAAGGATCGACTTCTGATGAGAAGGTGGAGACCCAAGGGAACTCCCTCTTCAGAGGATTGTGAGATTAGAACCCAACTCGTTGTCCCCAATGATTATCGTAGGCAGGTCCTGCAGGCTGCACATGATGATCCCATGGGAGGTCATCAAGGTATCACGAATATGTACCATAAGATAAGTAAATATTTTTTCTGGCCAAAGTTAAAGAAAGACGTGGTCAGATATTGTCATAACTGTATACCCTGTCAAATTGTTGGTAAACCAAATCAATCTGTACCTAAAGCACCATTGCAACCTATTGTAGTTCCTGATGAACCATTTACTCATGTTGTAATTGATTGTGTAGGTCCTTTACCTAAGACTAAATCGGGTAACATGTTTTTGTTCACTCTCATGTGTATGACTACTAGATTTCCTGAAGCTTATGCTCTACGGAATACCAAGGCTCATAATCTCATCAAGTGTCTTGAAAGATTCTTTTCGTTGTTTGGAATGCCTAGAGTTATTCAGAGTGATAATGGGGGAAATTTTGTTTCTAAAGTTTTCAGAACTTTTTGCGAATCCCGAGGGATTCGGCACAAATTATCCAGTCCATATCATCCACAAAGCCAAGGTGGACTTGAACGTTTCCACCAGACTTTGAAACAAATGCTGAAGACAACCGGAGAAACTCATCCACGTAATTGGGATGAGAATCTCCCCTTTGTGTTGTTTGCTGCGAGAGAAGGGCTACAAGAGTCATTGGGCTGTTCACCCTTTGAACTAGTGTTTGGTCACCAAGTAAGAGGTCCTCTTAAAATGCTACAAGAAAAGTTGTTGGGAGATGTCTCTGTTCATCAGAGCGGATTGTACTTGAGTGAGGTCAAGGCTAAGTTGTGTCGGGCTCGTGAGTTGGCGAAAGAACATCTGGGAAGGACTCAACAAGCCATGAAAGTACGATATGACCAGAAGTTCAAAGCTAAGCTAAGGTCGTTTGATGTCGGAGATTTGGTGTTGGTGTTGAAACCTCGTATGGGGACTTCCATGTCCCATAAGTTCGCAGGACCCTACCAAGTGGTAGACAAGGTGGGAGACCTAACTTATAAACTAATTAACCCTAATCTTTCAGAACCCCAAATGACTGTGCACATTAACAGATTAAAAGCTTATGTTCGACCTGGTGTAGTAGCTTGTTTTAGTCGGGAAGAGTTACCACCTGAGGATAATTGTAGTGAGAGACATGATGTTAATATCCAACTTCTCAGTTCCAGTTCCAATGGCAGGGAGATGCTATGTCATTTACAGGAGGAACAACGTGATGAGTTCCAGGTTCTGCTGGACAACCATACATCTCTGTTTGGGGAGGTTCCTACCCAGACCCACCTCATCACACACGACATTCAGCTCCTGGACAGCACCCCCATTCGACAACATCCGTACCGAGTGAATCCCGAAAAGAGGAAAATTATGCAAGCAGAAGTGGAATATCTGCTCCAGCATGATTTCATTCGGCCAAGTCAAAGTACTTGGAGCTCTCCGTGTTTGTTAGTGCCAAAACCAGATGGAACCTGGAGATTGTGCGTGGATTACAGGAAACTGAACAAGAACACTACAGTGGACGTTTTTCCTTTACCCTTGTTGGAAGAATGTATAGAGTCCATAGGTCATGCCGAATATGTAAGTAAGCTTGATTTGTCAAAAGGGTATTATCAAATTCCATTAACAGAGTATGCTAGAGAGGTTACTGCTTTTGTTACACCTGATGGTGCGTATGAATTTAATGTCATGCCATTCGGTTTGAGAAATGCACCTGCTACTTTTCAAAGATTCATGAATTTCTTACTCAAGGATGTGCCAGATTGTAGGGCCTACCTTGATGACATTGTTTTGTACAGTAAGAATTGGGCAGATCATCTCTTAGGCCTTAAGAACTTGTTTACAGTGTTGGAAAACGCAAAGTTAACCATAAATATGAATAAGTGTAGTTGGGCAAAAGGTACGATAACTTATCTTGGACACGAGGTAGGACAAGGTAAGATTATCCCCTTACAAGATAAGATTCAAGCCATTGTGGACTACCCAGTGTTGACCAATAAGAAAGGAGTCCAACGGTTTATTGGTATGTGTGCATATTATAGGCGTTATTGTAGAAATTTTTCAACAGTAGCTGCTCCTTTGACAAACTTGTTACGCAAGCAAGTAAAGTTTCAGTGGACACAAGATTGTCAGAATGCTTTTCAGAACCTAAAGGGCATATTGTCCACCTCACCTATTCTTGCTAGTCCCCAATTTGATAAACCATTTATATTACACATTGATGCGTCAGATGTTGGAATAGGTGCTGTGCTTATTCAAGTTGGTTTAGACCAGATTGAGCATCCTGTGTATTACTATTCTAGAAAATTTAATGCAGCTCAGAGAAATTATTCCGTGGTAGAAAAGGAGGCGTTGGGTCTTATATTGTCAATCAAGAAGTTTGAGATTTACTTATCAGGAAATAAAGTGTTAGTATTTACAGACCACAACCCCCTTATCTTTATAAATATGATGAAAGTCAAGAACCAACGAATTCTGCGCTGGTCATTGTTTTTGCAGGAATTTAATGTAGAAATCAAACATATTCCAGGCAGACAAAATGTTATTGCTGATGCTTTGTCAAGAAGTTTTGATGTACCATAAATGAAATGTTTCTTTTTACTTAACATTTTTACTTCTGAAAAAATGCCATTGATCTTCAATCCATTGCATTTTTTTTCTTGGAGGTGGAAGTGTTACGTACCCTTATAAGATACGTAAGTAAATATATTAATATGTACATTTATAATTGTATGTAAATTACAAGCATGTATATTGTTATACTTATATGTTCTATGCAAATGCACCTTCATGTTACAGTGTTGGCGTTAGGCCCAACGTATCGTGGGAATGATTGTTATTTCTTTGTGTGATCAGTTTTCCCACGGGAACTAATGATTTATATGTGATCATAAGTGGGTAACAGAGTGAAATAATAATTGCGTGAACTGTATCTGGCAAATTGTCGTGGGATCGTCCGTTGCTGGGGTGTGCATGCCATTATGCTATTCTGTATGCATATTTTAATTACTATGTAAAGATAATTACTTTAGTTTGTGTATATCAATATGTACTAATTATTCATTAAGTTAGTTTAAGATTACTCTTGTCACAATGTAGTGCTCCATTGGTGAAATAATAAATATTGTAATTTTGGCAATTTATTCGCGGGGCAAGGCAATCTGTTTTTTGACTCGCGTTATTTTGTTCAGTAGCTGGACGGGAGCCAGGGAGATAACATCTTGGAGTTAAGTCATTCTTTGTTCTAGCCATATATATATATTAATATTGATTTAATGTCTGGAAGTTACAGTGATATTTTTAATGTGATATATTGTGACCATATAATCATCTGTTTGCTTTTGAGATTTATTTAATATAATTTTATACATATATACTTAGTGTCTTTATTCTTCAGTCCTATGAAGATTCTATTTTTGTGCTCATTACTTATTAAGGGGTTATACTGGTGATTCGCTATTGAGAACAGCAGTTGTGTCGTATCCCTAGACTTATTAAAGTTTGGCTGCTGTAGAGTCACGAGCCGTAACGTACGATAGGTAACATCCTCCACACTGTATAACCTGGTGGCCTGGTGCTGGTGATCTTGTCCTGTCCTCCACACTATATAACCTGGTGGCCGGGTGCTGGTGATCTTGTCCTGTCCTCCACACTGTATAACCTGGTGGCCTGGTGCTGGTGATCTTGTCCTGTCCTCCACACTGTATAACCTGGTGGCCTCGTGCTGGTGATCTTGTCCTGTCCTCCACACAGTATAACCTGGTGGCCTGGTGCTGGTGATCTTGTCCTGTCCTCCACACAGTATAACCTGGTGGCCTGGTGCTGGTGATCTTGTCCTGTCCTCCACACTGTATAACCTGGTGGCCTGGTGCTGGTGATCTTGTCCTGTCCTCCACACAGTATAACCTGGTGGCCTGGTGCTGGTGATCTTGTCCTGTCCTCCACACAGTATAACCTGGTGGCCTGGTGCTGGTGATCTTGTCCTGTTCTCCACACAGTATAACCTGGTGGCCTGGTGCTGGTGATCTTGTCCTGTCCTCCACACTGTATAACCTGGTGGCCGGGTGCTGGTGATCTTGTCCTATCCTCCACACTGTATAACCTGGTGGCCTGGTGCTGGTGATCTTGTCCTGTCCTCCACACTGTATAACCTGGTGGCCTGGTGCTGGTGATCTTGTCCTGTCCTCCACACTGTATAACCTGGTGGCCTGGTGCTGGTGATCTTGTCCTGTCCTCCACACTGTATAACCTGGTGGCCTGGTGCTGGTGATCTTGTCCTGTCCTCCACACTGTATAACCTGGTGGCCGGGTGCTGGTGATTTTTCTCTCTTTAACACCAAAGTTCTAGTGATATAATTGTATCTTTTTTTCCTATGGGTGTTTGTATACTTTGTGATAACCAAGATCCGTGATCCAACACTGTATTCCTAATATGCCCGAAAATATTGAGTAATATTGCATAGCGCACAAGCCCATGACCCTCCCACATGACTGTGGAGAGAGAGTGTGTGTGTGTGTGTGTGTGTGTGTGTGTGTGTGTGTGTGTGTGTGTGTGTGTGTGTGTGTGTGTGTGTGTGTGTGTGTGTGTGTGTGTACTTACCTATTTGTGTGTGCGCGCGCGCGTGTACTCGCCTAGTTGTGCTTGCGGGGGTTGAGCTCTGGGTCTTTGGTCCCGCCTCTCAACCATCAATCAACTGATGTACAGATTCCTGAGTCTACTGGGCTCTTTCATATATACATTTAAAACAGTGTATGGCATCAGCCTCCACCACATCACTGCCTAATGCATTCCACTTGTTAACTACTCACACTGAAAAAGTTTAACATCTCTGTGGTTCATTTAAGTATTCAGTCTCCACCTCTGTTGCCTTGTTTGCGTACCACCCGTGTTAAATTTTTTATCCATATCTACCCTGTCAATTCCTTTGAGAATTATTTAGATACTGATCATGTCTCAACTTACTCTTCTGTCTTCCAGTGTCGTGAGATGCATATGCCACTAGGACTAGCCTAGTGGCATACTTCTGACCTTTTTCCAGTTTCGTCTTGTGCTTGACAAGGTACGGGCTCCGTGCTGGGGCCGCATACTCCAGCATTGGTCTTACTTATGTGGTATACAAGGTTCTGAATGATTCCCTTCACAGGTTCTTGAAGGTTGTTCTGATGTTAGCTAGCCTCGCATACTCTGTCAATGCAATTATTTTTATGTGGGCTTCAGGAGACAGGTTTGGTGTGATATCAACTCCTAGATCTTTCCCTCTGTCCGTTTCCATGAAGGACTTCATCTCACATTCTGTATCCTGTGTCTAGCCTGTTTCCACCGCCTAGTTTCATTACCTTATATTTACTCTGAACTTTAGTAGCCATTTGTTGGACCATTCACTCAGTCTGTGTAGGTCATCTTGTAGCCTCATATTCTCCTCCTCTCTTTAAACTCTCCACGTAATTTTTACATCGTCAGCAAGCAATGAGAGGAACGATTCTACCCCCATAAGAAATAAGCATAAGAAATATTGCCGGAACAACCGTGGACATTTTCAAGAGGAAACTAGATTTATTCCTCCAAGGAGTGCCGGACCAACCGGGCTGTGGTGGGTATGTGGGCCTGCGGGCCGCTCCAAGCAACAGCCTGGTGGACCAATCTCTCACAAGTCAAGCCTGGCCTCGGGCCGGGCTTGGGGAGTAGAAGAACTCCCAGAACCCCATCAACCAGGTATCAACCAGGTAACCCCCTCTGGGAGATCATTTATTTATATCAGAAACCGTATAGGTTCAAGGACTGAACCCTCTGGGACTCCACTGGTGATGCCTCGCCAAACCGAGGCATCACCCCTCAGTGATTCTCTCTCCTTCCTCTCCCTTCAGAAGGCAGAGAGAGAGAGAGAGAGAGAGAGAGAGAGAGAGAGAGAGAGAGAGAGAGAGAGAGAGAGAGAGAGAGAGAGAGAGAGAGAGAGAGAGAGAGAGAGATTGGGAAAGGCGAGAAGGGGAGGGGAGGGTAGAGGGGGGAGGGAGAGGAGAGAGAGAGTTTAAGCTTGCACTATGTTCCTGGTCTTATGGAGCACTGTTCCTGGTCTAATGGAGCACTGTTCCTGGTCTTATGGAGCACTGTTCCTGGTCTTATGGAGCACTGTTCCTGGTCTTATGGAGCACTGTTCCTGGTCTCATGGAGCACTGTTCCTGGTCTTATGGAGCACTGTTCCTGGTCTCATGGAGCACTGTTCCTGGTCTTATGGAGCACTGTTCCTGGTCTTATGGAGCACTGTTCCTGGTCTCATGGAGCACTGTTCCTGCTCTTATGGAGCACTGTTCCTGGTCTCATGGAGCACTGTTCCTGGTCCTATGGAGCACTGTTCCTGGTCTTATGGAGCACTGTTCCTGGTCTTATGGAGCACTGTTCCTGGTCTTATGGAGCACTGTTCCTGGTCCTATGGAGCACTGTTCCTGGTCTTATGGAGCACTGTTCCTGGTCATATGGAGCACTGTTCCTGGTCTTATGGAGCACTGTTCCTGGTCCTATGGAGCACTGTTCCTGGTCTTATGGAGCACTGTTCCTGGTCTTATGGAGCACTGTTCCTGGTCTCATGGAGCACTGTTCCTGGTCTTATGGAGCACTGTTCCTGGTCTTATGGAGCACTGTTCCTGGTCTTATGGAGCACTGTTCCTGGTCTTAGGGAGCACTGTTCCTGGTCTTATGGAGCACTGTTCCTGGTCTTATGGAGCACTGTTCCTGGTCTTATGGAGCACTGTTCCTGGTCTCATGGAGCACTGTTCCTGGTCTTATGGAGCACTGTTCCTGGTCTTATGGAGCACTGTTCCTGGTCTTAGGGAGCACTGTTCCTGGTCTTATGGAGCACTGTTCCTGGTCTTATGGAGCACTGTTCCTGGTCTTAGGGAGCACTGTTCCTGGTGTTATGGAGCAGTGTGTTACCGGAGTCGTGGTGGGCGAAGAGCACTGTTCCTGGTCCTATGGAGCACTGTTCCTGGTCCTATGGAGCGGCAAGTTACTGGAGTGTAGTGGTCTTGTTTATCCATAATGCTGAATATAGTTTTGTGGTTTAGGGAGGATAATTAATTTCCATTTTACCTATAACCATCATTTACTCCATTTAACTTTCCTCTGCGTTGAGACAGCTTCACCCTAAATGTGGTAACTGTGGTAATGATAATGAACATAATTAAACACATTGTCACGAGGTGCGGTTCTCTGCGGGGACTGGAAGCCCAGCAGAACCCGCCTTAGTAATTACTATTCAAATGTAATCAAACTATAATATATTTAGTTATGATCATTTTATATTTTCAGGGAGGACGGTGTACGTAAGACAGAGGTGAGTGTTGCTGCAGCTTATTGTTTCATATTCCTACGTGGACCTTAATCCCAGTGGACTGTCTTGCTCATGTGAACATTAAGTGTGTGGTGCAGGTTATTGTGTGAAGAACTTGAATAACGGTAACATTGTTCATCTGTATATTCAATTTTCTTTATTCAGTCCAGAACAAGTTAAGTAAATTAAATTGTGACATTAACTTCTAGTTCAGTGGTTCTCAGACCCAGGCCACTTTCCTCCCCCTTGTGATGCTTGGGGGAGGAATGTGGCCTGGGATCACAAGGGGGAGGAATGTGGCCTTGGATGACAAGTGGGAGGAATGTGGTCTGGGATCACAAGGGGGGAGGAATGTGGTCTGGGATCACAAGGGGGAGGAATGTGGCCTGGGATCACAAGGGGGAAGGAATGTGGCCTGGGATCACAAGAGGGAAGGAATGTGGCCTGGGATCACAAGGGGGGAGGAATGTGGCCTGGGATCACAAGGGGGGGAGGAATGTGGCCTGGGATCACAAGGGGGGAGGAATGTGGCCTGGGATCACAAGGGGGGAGGAATGTGGCCTGGGATCACAGGGGGGGAGGAATGTGGCCTGGGATCACAAGGGGGGAGGAATGTGGCCTGGGATCACAAGGGGGAGGAATGTGGCCTGGGATCACAAGGGGGAGGAATGTGGCCTGGGATCAGAAGGGGGAGGAATGTGGCCTGGGATCACAGGGGGGGAGGAATGTGGCCTGGGATCAAAAGGGGGAAGGAATGTGGCCTGGGATCACAAGGGGGAGGAATGTGGCCTGGGATCACAAGGGGAAGGAATGTGGCCTGGGATCACAAGGGGGGAGGAATGTGGCCTGGGATCACAAGGGGGAGGAATGTGGCCTGGGATCACAAGGGGGGAGGAATGTGGCCTGGGATCACAAGGGGGGAGGAATGTGGCCTGGGATCACAAGGGGGAAGGAATGTGGCCTGGGATCACAAGGGGGGAGGAATGTGGCCTGGGATCACAAGGGGGGGAGGAATGTGGCCTGGGATCACAAGGGGGGGAGGAATGTGGCCTGGGATCACAAGGGGGGGAGGAATGTGGCCTGGGATCACAAGGGGGGAGGAATGTGGCCTGGGATCACAGGGGGGGGAGGAATGTGGCCTGGGATCACAAGGGGGGAGGAATGTGGCCTGGGATCACAAGGGGGAGGAATGTGGCCTGGGATCACAAGGGGGAGGAATGTGGCCTGGGATCACAAGGGGGGAGGAATGTGGCCTGGGATCACAGGGGGGGAGGAATGTGGCCTGGGATCACAAGGGGGGAGGAATGTGGCCTGGGATCACAAGGGGGAGGAATGTGGCCTGGGATCACAAGGGGAAGGAATGTGGCCTGGGATCACAACGGGGGAGGAATGTGGCCTGGGATCACAACGGGGGAGGAATGTGGCCTGGGATCACAAGGGGGAGGAATGTGGCCTGGGATCACAAGGGGGAGGAATGTGGCCTGGGATCACAAGGGGGAGGAATGTGGCCTGGGATCATAAGGGGGGAAGGAATGTGGCCTGGGATCACAAGGGGGGAAGGAATGTGGTCTGGGATCACAAGGGGGAGGAATGTGGCCTGGGATCACAAGGGGGGAGGAATGTGGCCTGGGATCACAAGGGGGAAGGAATGTGGCCTGGGATCACAAGGGGGAAGGAATGTGGCCTGGGATCACAAGGGGGAGGAATGTGGCCTGGGATCACAAGGGGGAAGGAATGTGGCCTGGGATCACAAGGGGGAGGAATGTGGCCTGGGATCACAAGGGGGGAGGAATGTGGCCTGGGATCACAGGGGGAAGGAATGTGGCCTGGGATCACAAAGGGGGAGGAATGTGGCCTGGGATCACAAGGGGGAGGAATGTGGCCTGGGATCACAGGGGGAAGGAATGTGGCCTGGGATCACAAAGGGGGAGGAATGTGGCCTGGGATCACAAGGGGGAGGAATGTGGCCTGGGATCACAAGGGGGAGGAATGTGGCCTGGGATCACAAGGGGAAGGAATATGGCCTGGGATCACAAGTGGGAGGAATGTGGCCTGAGATCACAAGTGGGATCGAGGCGCACGAGCCTCGACTAGGAAGGCATCCAGGATCACCAGGTTTTCAGGACACTCGACCACGGGGACGAAAGCATTCTGCCGTCTGTCGATCCTGACTGCCTCGGAGAGTCTGCTGCTCGGAATCTTGTGGAACTGCCTCGCTATCGTAGATGACATGGTTATGGGGCGATAGTGGGAAGGAGTTTCTAGATTCGGTTTCTAAGGTATCACCACTTTCTTATTCTTACGAAAAGGGAATGGCAGGGATTCGTGGACCAACCTCAGGTTAAACAACTTTGCAAACATCCTGATTGGTATGGACTTGAGTAAACGTATAGTAATACCGTCTGGGGCAGGAGCTGAAGTGCTACTAGCCTTGAGAGCAACAAGGATTTCCTCTGGTGTTATGTGGTCCCCAGTTGTTGACTGGATCACGGTCACGAATTGGGCCGCGGTCTGGTGATGTGGGTCTAGAGAAGAGTGTCTCCCAGAATGTAAAGAGACGAGCTGGCTCCACCTCAGTGGGGGGATACTTTCCAGTCTCCTGAGAGGACGCACGCAGCAGCCTTGGAACAGTTCTTCTCGTACAGTCTTTGACACAGTGTACTGTGCTCTTCGCACCCTCTTTTGTCCAGTCGGAGATTGGGTTGGATAGGCACGATTTATTGGTGGAGGTCTCTCTCTGTGCAGGGCGAGGGCGCAGTGCGTGGTCACCAGATCTTTTGGTAGAAGTAACCACTAGAACATGCTGCTCAAGGATCCTATCCACGTTATAGCCTATAATCATAATCTTATAATTACTGACCAAGTCAGTGATTGCCTCATCAAGGAATTCTTCCTCCCCATCCAGTTTCCTGGCCCCTGGATGCAATAGCTGCAAGGAATTCCACCATAGTTTCCTTCCAAGAAGCTTCCTGGGGGGGTCCTATCAGGGGGGGAGGGATGTCAAGTTGAGTGCCATCGGGAGCGCCCACCGCCGCCCTCATATTGCCTCTCTGTCTATGATTCCCTAATGGGCTATGCTGCTCGTCCTCTCTTTATGAGTTAGACAGTGAATTAGTCTCCGAGCCCTTGCCATCCTCACGATTTCTGTATTCCATCCCTAATTCTTTGTACTCGGTCCTTCGTCTTTAACTCTTAATGGACTCCAGAGTTTGCAAAGGAAAGTGTTGTTGCAGGCTCTGGTTAATACCTCCCCGGTTGTCTGGGGGCTGCCTTCCAGCCTCACCTCTTCCATTGAGGCGTTAATCTTCATCGGTCCATCTCACCTTGGGCCTAACTGCTCTACTCGCGGCCACAATATCTGCTCACGTCCATTAAACTCTTGCCATAGAGAGCATTCCTAACGAGCTTGAAAGCTTTGGACTATAGAACATGGTGTATTTGTACGTTCTGGGATATTTGTTTCAACAAATTCTTTGAGGTACTTGCTCTGCCTGAATTCATAAACTGCGTTTATTCTCTACATTTTCAATCCTAGTTTCATGAGCAACTCTTAACAATTCTAAACTTATCAAGTAATCTTTTTGGGGGTAGGTGGGATACAATAAATGTGTCATTTTTCTTTGGAAGTTACCTATCTTCAGTATTTAAAATGTGTTTGCTGTAATCAGACAACAGATCTGTAGTAATATTAGCATGTGAAAGGGTTAAGGGCCATCAGTGTATGGGGCCACCTCAGGCTTGACATGCTCAGTATCACACTTGACCCAATAACTCTTATCCCCTTCACAAGCAATATTCTCCAATCCTTGCTCGAGCAAATTATCACGTTCAGCAGCAGATAATTGTCTAATACCACCTTAGGGAAGTATTTCTGCCATACAAGTGGCTTGTTGACTATTAAAATCTAAATACAAAATATATTTATCATTGCTAGAGAGGCATCACCTGTATGTTCAATTTCTACTTTCGTGAATCATCTTACGACCAAATCCGATCTTTAATTTTACACAATACATCGTACGATTTGGGATCATAAATAGAGTCCAAGACAACTTGACTTTTCAACAAGAAAGTATCCCACGTGACACTCGATAGTAAGACATAATGTGTAATGTCCAACTTGGATAGCTCCAGCAATGTTTTACGCCATACAGTAAAAACATCACACAAAAGCCCAGTATTCACTTTCAAATAGACCTTCAAGTAATCCTCAATGGTTTTGCATTTCGCTAATCTAGACTTTTTTTTAGCCTGGTTGTAATCTGTTTGACTCACAGTCTCATGCTATAAACTATTATAGAATGCTTGAGGAAGAGGAAGATTAGGTTCATTCAGTTTATCCAAAGATGATATATAGTCATAAAAGAATATCTTCTTACCTGTCTTTAATAAATAGTGGGCAGTTACAGGGACGTCATCAAACAAAACAGAGGTGTAGTGGGTAGGTTTACCACTCTTGATATGTTCTTTGGCTAGTTTGTCTAACCCACCAGTCAATAAAGCCAAACTATCCATAAACCGAGGTTTACTGATATCTACTTTCATAAACTTGAAACCATTTTTGGAAGTAAAATCAATCTTACGGATGGGAAGGTTCGACAGTTCATGTAAAATCACCATGAAGTGAGAAGGCTGTCCATCTCGCCTCAATGCTGCCCTGACAACTCTGGGGTGTCTACCATCCTGCCTTCACTTGACCACTATCGCTAACATGACTCGCTCTTCCACAACCAATGAGCAGATTTTTATTTAATGTTATTTTATTTTCAAAATTCAGTAGTTTTCATCTTTAACCAATCAATTCCTATATTTTTGTTTGGTTCAGTTGGACGATACTTGGAAACTTCTTACTGGGGCTGATATCAGGAGCGTCCTGCTGGGTACTTGGTGCGGCTGGGCCAAACACCATTGGCTTTCTACATAAGTTAGGGAAGACTGAACATTGTGTGCAGTCATGATACCAAACATGTATGCCTTCAAGTAAACACTGGGGACACACTGACCAGAGTAGAGGCTACCTCACTGTCCTAAGAGATAAGGGAGGGGGGGAGGGTCCTTGTGAGGACGCAGTCTTGTATCGTGATGGTCACGATATCTTGGTGGTCTTGTATCACGAGGGCGTGTGTCAAAAACTTTTGTCATGGCTGTGTCACAGAGGCCTGTTAAGAATTTAGTGGTGGTGGACCTTTAAATGTTGTCTAGGGGAATAGATGATTGTACTCGAGCCTAGGACAAATCAAGGAGTAAGGTAAAACAGCCTAGTACATAGACACAAACTTATATGCAAAGACACACAAACATATTCAATAAGGTGATATCCTTACAATACATGGTCATTTGGAGTGATATAGCCTCCCATGTGGGCTCTAGATACTCTAAGGCTCTCCGTCCCAAACCTAGAACCGTGCACACAGCCACCACAGCTATCCACCGATGACACACACATTTACACCTCAAGGAAACCTGGACTCTCTTACAAACATCTCCAAAGTCTGCATAACTACTCTACAATATCTTGTAACCCTGTTTAGATACTAAGATGGGCTTACCTGACTGTATGGCCGGAAAACCCCCCTCAAATAGCAGGATCTGGTCGTCAACGTATCCACCTCCCCTCCAGTCAAGATGGCGTCCACCTCTCTTGCGTCATCGCCCCTTAATACTATGTTTTACATTTGCAACCAAACCCTTTATTGACTTTATTTACCATATTCCCCATGCATGCTTTTAGATGAAGTACATTTTTTCCTCACATAGTCAGGCTATTCCAGTTCACATTATTCCTGACAATCTCCAGCTGAGAAGGTACTACTTTGCTGGGCGGAGTATTACTGGTAACTCGCGGCCTCCCTGAAATCAGCTGTAGATATTTTCCTATCAAAAATTCTCCACTGTGTCCATCAACATTTTATACTTGAAACTAACCTCCACAGGAGGTAAGGTTCGTAACAGTCAGCACAGAACCTGCACACATATTCACGTCAACAGTACTTACACATGATTAGTACCGTGGCAATTATAACAGATAACAGAAGAGGATATCCAAGGTCTAATAGAACTTGGCTGGATGAAACTTCCAAGGAAGCAATGTTGTTGATGAGGTTCATTGTCTTTCCAGACAATGATTCTTTTTAGAGGTTAACTAACCTTGTTTATCCGTCTTGCCATGTAGACCCCTTCAAGATTAACAGCTCTATCAACAGAAAACTCCCTTGAAAAACTAGCAACAAGATACTCCTTAAATTTTCTAGGGTGATTGATGACATATCTGGTAAACTATATTACCAAACTCGTCTTCAACCAGCCGACTGATGACATCATCTTGCTTATGTAACACACACATGTAGGCAGAAGTTAGACTTGGTCAGACTGAATTCAATAATGTTCTGGAGAAGTTGTTAAGGAGGCCGTTCCCCTTGCTGTGTGGTCCTACCGTCACCCACCTCCACATTCTTCACTCGGGTTCCTGTGTTTCTCTCATCATTACCAATTATCTCCTACCCATGAGCAAATTATGCATGCCTAGAATTTCTTGAAGCATGTTGTGACTGATGTAGCTGCCACTCACTTTCCAATTTTCCATCCAGTGGAACCAGACGGACTCTGCTTCCATTGATTGGAGATCATTTGGATTACCAAGCACACAAGTAAGTAGGTTTGTATGCCGGGTTGCCATGACAATGGGCCACGAGGCGCACAGCCGGGCAGATGCCTGAGGGTCCACCACTCGCCCAAGCTAGACGCATTATCACTTAAACATTGCCTTAGTCACAAACGAACTACACCCACAACCTTTTGCCACTGGCTTGTTTACTCTTACTAGCCATTTGACTGTTATGTCACTTGTTGATCTGTATGGGTATGTCTGGTGAGCAGTGGTACAGAGTGACAGATAGTTGGCACACATTGTGTCTCGTCTAGTGGCTAAGCTTGTGAGGGCCGAGGATACGAGTGGAATGTATTGCGTCGCATGGCATTGTTTTGTATGACCTCAAAGCTCTGTAGGTTAGTAGGCACAGCCGACGAATATGCCTGGCAACAATAGTCCAGGTAACTGCAAAATGGTGGTTGTATAGAAACGGAGTAAAATTTTATGGTGTGCTCCCCAGGTGGGAGTGGTTGTGTCATCTGTTTAGGAGGTTGGGTAGATTAACAAGTCTTTTTTTTTTTTTTTTAGTGAAAATCTGATAGGTTTTGGTAGTACTAACTTGGAGGCCCCATTGTTGTGTCCAAGTAATGAAGTGGTCAAGTGCTGTTTGCATTGTTGAGACTGTATTAGGTAGGGCATTGTCTGAATAATACAATGTTAAATTGTTAGCGTACACTGATAGGTGAACAGGATGGGTGTTAGGTAAATCTACCAAGAATGTAGCAAAATGGGTTGGGCTTAGTATGGAGCCTTGTGGGACACCCGTTTGTATTGAAATACTATCTAAAAACTGCCTAACATATAGGGTTTGGAGGTCAATACCAGGACTATCTCTGTACAGTCCAATCTCTGACTGTACAGAGATAGGACTGTAGCCATGGAAGTAATCTTCCCTGTACACCTAAACGTGCAAGCTTTATCAAGAGGCAAGTATGAGGAATGCTATCAAAAACTTCTTTAAGGTCTAGGTAGAGAACAATACAAAATTGATTGCGGATTTAGTGTTCCGCTCCTCTTGCGCACATGATTTCCAAAATTCACACCTCTAAGAGAGGTGGGAATTTCATGTTCAAGGCAGAGAATTTGATCAAGTGCGACGTATTGCGTTCGAAACCCAGCTTAAAGTGACGATAAAATATTATTATACTCAAGTTACCATTGGAGGCGAGTATGTGCTAATCTTTCCATGAATTTACTAAGACATAATAATAAGAAGATAGGTCTGTATGACGCAGGTTGGGATAGGTCTTTTCCTGGTTTATGGAAAGGAAGATTAATACTGGTCTGCCATTGTGAGGAGATATTTTTGAAATCCAGCATAGGTTGTAATAGTTTAGAAGAGCGCTATGTGCAGTCAATGGAAGATATTTGATAAGTTCATGTGGAATTTCATCATCTCCAGGTACCTTACCAATAGGTAAATGGGTTAAAGATCATTGTAGCTCGCTTAAGGTGTACATGTTGTCGACGCCGAGCATGGGCAGAGGTATGGCACAGTCAATTTCTTGTCTGGAGGAGAGTTCTTGGGCATGAAGGAAAGGTGATGAGAGGGGGGGGGGTGTCAATTTAAAACATTCAGCAAGAATATTGGCACGCTCCTCAGTATGTTTTTTTTTGGCTGCTGCCACTGCCAGCCGGAGATTGACCCAGTTTAATAGGGAGGGTTGACGTCTTTGCTTTTGTATGGCTCGCACCACGGTTAAAGTGGTTAGTTTGAACTATGTCCTGAGGTGTTCTTGAACATTTGAGTGGCTGCAGTATTTATGGCCGAGGTGATTGTAGACTGTCACGTGTTAAGGTCTATATCTAGGGACTACATCGTCTGTATCTGGGAGACGGACAATATCAGCCCATTTATGTTTATCTAGTTTATTAATGTTCCATTTGGGGAGTGTTAGGGCTGGTTGGTGGCTGAAGGTCACTAAATGTTGTAATGAGGGGTTTGTGGTCACTACCAATATCTGCTCCAGTACCAAACTGTAGTTCATGTTGACAGTGTATCGAGCCAAAGCAGATGTCAAGTGAGGCTTCATAATTGGTTGTGTAGTTATAGTAAGTTGCGAGGTAGGGCGGTGAAAGAAGAATATATGGTGCAGTGTCTAAGTAGTTATATAAATAGGTGCCTGCAGTATTATGGGTACTCTGCTTACATGTGGGGTGGTTACCATTGAGATTGTAATAATGATCGGGTGTCATAATTGGTCAAGATAGAATTCCAGTTCATTTTAGTTTAATGCGCCACCAGGGTTGTATATACCCAGAAAGGATACGTCTGTACCATTGTAGGGTATTAAGCATGCTAACGTTTCTAGTTTACCGTTCACAAAATGCGTAAATTTTTACAGGTTTACACATCATATTCGTGTTAAGAAAAAAACACCAGAGCAGAGTCCATATCTTATATCCTTAGTACATCCTTGTGAACAAATAAAATTATCAAAGTTTTCAAGATAGAAGAATTTGGCCTACCTTGGTTTGGTGGATGTTTGTCGTCAGACCACGTGGGGCCGGGTTGACCAGTGTTTACCTCGCGGTAGACCACGTGGGGCCGGGTTGACCATTGTTTACCTCGTGGTAGACCACGTGGGGCCGGGTTGACCATTGTTTACCTCGCAGTAGACCACGTGGGGCCGGGTTGACCATTGTTTACCTCGTGGCAGACCACGTGGGGCCGGGTTGACCAGTGTTTACCTCGTGGTAGACCACGTGGGGCCGGGTTGACCATTGTTTACCTCGCGGTAGACCACGTGTGGCCGGGTTGACCATTGTTTACCTCGCAGTAGACCACGTGGGGCCGGGTTGACCATTGTTTACCTCGTGGCAGACCACGTGGGGCCGGGTTGACCAGTGTTTACCTCGTGGTAGACCACGTGGGGCCGGGTTGACCATTGTTTACCTCGCGGTAGATCACGTGGGGCCGGGTTGACCATTGTTTACCTCGCAGTAGACCACGTGGGCCGGGTTGACCATTGTTTACCTCACAGTAGACCACGTGGGGCCGAGTTGACCATTGTTTACCTCACAGTAGACCACGTGGGGCCGGGTTGACCATTGTTTACCTCACAGTAGACCACGTGGGGCCGGGTTGACCATTGTTTACCTCGTGGTAGACCATGTGGGGCCGGGTTGACCATTGTTTACCTCGCGGTAGACCACGTGGGGCCGGGTTAACCATTGTTTACCTCGTGGTAGACCATGTGGGGCCGGATTGACCATTGTTTACCTCGCGGTAGACCACGTGGGGCAGGGTTGACCATTGTTTACCTCGCAGTAGACCACGTGGGGCCGGACTGACCATTGTTTACCTCGCGGTAGACCACGTGGGGCCGGGTTGACCATTGTTTACCTCGCGGTAGACCACGTGGGGCCGGGTTGACCATTGTTTACCTCGCAGTAGACCACGTGGGGCCGGGTTGACCATTGTTTTCCTCGCGGTAGACCACGTGGGGCCGGGTTGACCATCGTTTACCTCGCGGTAGACCACGTTGGGCCGGGTTGACCATTGTTTACCTCGCGGTAGACCACGTGGGGCCGGGTTGACCATTGTTTACCTCGCAGTAGACCACGTGGGGCCGGGTTGACCATTGTTTACCTCGCAGTAGACTACGTGGGGCCGGGTTGACCATTGTTTACCTCGCGGTAGACCAAGTGGGGCCGGGTTGACCATTGTTTACCTCGCGGTAGACCACGTGGGGCCGGGTTGACCATTGTTTACCTCGCGGTAGATCACGTGGGGCCGGGTTGACCAGTGTTTACCTCGTGGCAGACAACGTGGGGCCGGGTTGACCATTGTTTACCTCGTGGTAGACCACGTGGGGCCGGGTTGACCATTGTTTACCTCGCGGTAGATCACGTGGGGCCGGGTTGACCATTGTTTACCTCGCGGTAGATCACGTGGGGCCGGGTTGACCATTGTTTACCTCGCAGTAGACCACGTGGGCCGGGTTGACCATTGTTTACCTCGCGGTAGACCACGTGGGGCCGGGTTGACCAGTGTTTACCTCGTGGTAGACCACGTGGGGCCGGGTTGACCATTGTTTACCTCGTGGCAGACCACGTGGGGCCGGGTTACCCATTGTTTACCTCGCGGTAGATCACGTGGGGCCGGGTTGACCATTGTTTACCTCGCAGTAGACCACGTGGGCCGGGTTGACCATTGTTTACCTCACAGTAGACCACGTAGGGCCGAGTTGACCATTGTTTAACTCACAGTAGACCACGTGGGGCCGGGTTGACCATTGTTTACCTCATTGTAGACCACGTGGGGCCGGGTTGACCATTGTTTACCTCGTGGTAGACCATGTGGGGCCGGGTTGACCATTGTTTACCTCGCGGTAGACCACGTGGGGCCGGGTTGACCATTGTTTACCTCGTAGTAAGTAGTAGGGTGTAAGATGCACAGGGGAATTTTTTTTTTGGGGAGAGGACCCCTGTGAGGTGTAAGACGCACAGGGGAATTTTTTTTTGGGGGAGAAAATTCCCCTGTGAGTCTTCGGGGTTTCAGGTGAATTTGGAAATTCCCCTGTGAGGTGTAAGCCACACAGACGAATTTTTGTTTTCTTGGAAATTCATGTGTATCGCTTGGGGGTTTTCAGGTAAATTTTGTCAGTCACAGATTTTAGAAGTAAGGATTTCTTACGAGAAAAATAATTTCCGAGACTTAGAAGTTTGTTAAGGCCTTATGGGAGAAATTCAAGTAACGTATGTATCGCTTTAGGGTTTCCAGGATAACTCTACGGACATATTTTACATGTTTTCAACTTACAAATATCGTCTATGTAAGCCTTAGTTATTCATGTAAATTTAGAAAATCACCTGTGTAAGTCATGGTTTTCAGGGTTTCGTACATCACACCCCCCTCCCTCCCCCCTTACCTCGCAATCTCTCGCGTCACCTTTATTTACCTTACGCCCGGCCAGCCAGACCTCTTATCTTATCTTCTCCATAATAATATCTCAACCGTCCCTCCTCTCTCTCTCTCTCCTTTCATTCAGTTCAACTATTTTCCAACATCGTATGTTTTCTCCTTTTCATTAAGCAAGTCAGTTTTACACAAATAAATCATGTTAGTAAGCAAGTTCTAGCTCACGTTCCCCCACCTTAGTCCCCTGTCATATAATGAATACTATCATTCCAATCCCTCTAAAATTTTAAATAATCATATTTCAAATGTAGTTCAATACAGTAATTTAGTTACCAAGCTCCAGCGCTTGTCCTCCGCCTTAGCTCTCTCTCGTATCTTCGTTAGTAACAGTCCAATTTCCCTGAAATTTTTACCCTCTGTATTTCGGGCACCGTAAATAAGATCAAAACAGTTACCAAGCTCCAGCGCTTGTCCTCCGCCTTAGTTCTCTTTCGTATCTTTGTAAATAAACCATCAAGTTCCCTTAAATTTTTTACCCTCTGTATTTCAGACACCGTAAATAAAATCAAGTCAGTTATCGAGCTCCAGCTCTCGTCCCCGCCTTAATTCTCTTTCGTATCTTTGTAAATAACCCATCAATTTCCCTAAAATTAAAAGCAGACATACTTCAAAGTTAGTAAATAAGATCAAGTCAGTTACTGAGCTCCAGCTCTCGTCCCCCACCCTCTTCCACCCTCAAGTCTTTGTAAATAAACCATCAATTTCCCCGAAATTTTTACCCTCTGTATTTCAGACATAGTAAATATGATGAAAACAATTATAAAACTCTAGCTCTTGTCCTCTGTCCAAGTTCACTCCTGTAAATTCATTACTATCAATCCAAATCCCCCTGAGATTTAATCACCCAACTACATTTTCAGACATAGTAAATAAAAACCAGTTCAGTTATCAAGTTTCAACTCTTGTGCCCCAGCTTAGTTCATTTTGTACAAGTTCTTTATTTCCAACTAAATCATCCTAAGATTTAAGATCTCCTTATTTTCTAACGTAGTAAAATTAATCAGGGCATTAACCAAGTTCCATTCCCTCAGCCTTAGATCATCAGACATAAATATTTTCGATCAAGTCCGTCTCCAGCTTAACTCTTACCCTTTCCCTCCCTTACCTTCTCATCCCCAACGTATCAAAACCTGCAATAATCATACTGTATTTGCATATTTTCTCTATATTCACTGTGTTCTTCGTATTCTCATCCGTGTTCACTCCATGTTCTTCAAATGTTCACAGTCCCATTCAGTTCATATTTTCACAAGTATCTCCATTTTTTATGTAATCTTTCTCTTAGTCTCATTATGTTCTCTACAAATTCTAGTCATATTTTCTATGTTTTCATATTCATCACATGTTCTCTTTACAACTTTTATACTCAATATTCATGCTAACTTCCATATTTTGTGTTCTTTGTCAATATTCATGTTCCTCTACAAGTTCATGTTCCTCACAAGATCACTTCGTTTTTCACCTTCACTTACATGTTTTCTACATTCTTTTGTCATATTCTCCATGTTCTTCACAAGTCCATTGTTCATTCTTTGTAATCCCTATTCTCCTTATCATGTTTTCATGTTCTCTGTAAGTTCATATTCCCAGCATGTTCACTGTATTCATCAACTTTTCTTACATGTGTTCTTTGCCATGTTCCCCATATGTTCTCTGGGTTTTTCCCCTTACATGTTATTTAACGTTCCTTAACTAAAAAAATCTTTCGCCAATCAACTAAAAACATAGTCACTTTCCTCATTTCTCAACTAAACCTATTATCCAGTCAACTAAAAATAGTCAGAAATAGCCTCGTTCAACACTGTTCTTAACTAAAACAACCTTTCTCTTAGCTAAAAATAGTCAAATGTAACTTTTTCAGCACTTTCGTAAAAAAAATTATATGTCGTCAAGTACGAAAAATAGTCAAAGGTGCTCTCCGTGACACCAAAGTTACTCTTCGAGAAATCAAAGACACTCTTCAATACATCAAGGACTTACTCAAAGATACCAAAGTTACACTCTAAGACATCCTTCGAGACATCAAAGACATCCTTTAAGACTTCAAGGGCACTCTTCGAGATATCAAAAGACACTCTCAAACACTCAAAATTTACTCGCATCCTCAAAGTTATTCTCAGAGTCATCAAAAAGTTAATCTCAGTCATCAAAATGCTATTCTCTAAGTAGCCTTTCGTTCATCAGAGAAACTTTCTAAGACATCTTCGTTCATTAAAGTTAATCTCAGAGGCATAAAAGTTATTCTCGGAGCTATCAAAATTAATCTCTAAAACAACAAAAGTTAATCTCTGTCATCAAAGTTGATCTGCAAGATATCTTCGAGACGTCAAAGTTACTTTTCATTACATCAAAGACGCATTCAAATACTACCCATGTTCTCAGAAGTCATTCTCTAAGCCATCAATGTTCTTCTCTAAGACATAAAAGTTATTCTCTATGTCATCAAAAAGTTATTCTCTGAGCTAACAAAATACTACTCATGTTCTCAAAGACATTCTCCAATTCGTCAATGTTGTTTCAAAGACATCAAAGTTAATCTCAGAGTTATCCAAAGACATTCTCAAAGTCATCTAAAGTTATTCTCTAAGACATCAAAGTTATTCTAAGAGTTATCAAAAGTTATTCGCAGTCATGTTATGTTATTCTCTAACTCACTTCCATTCATCAAAGACATTCTCTAAGCCCTCAAAGTTATTCTCTAAGACAGCAAAGTCATTCCCAGAGTCATCAAAAAGTTATTCTTCGAAACATAAAATTTGCTCTGTAAGATATCTTCGTTCATCAAACTTATTCTCAGAGATATCTAAAGTTATTCTCAGAACAATCAAAAGTTATTCTAAGACAACAAAAGTTATTCTCAGAGCTACCCAAAGCTATTCTCAGAGTCACCTTCGTTCGTCAGAGAAACTTTCAAAACATCTTTGTTCATCAAACTTGTTTTCAAAGTCATCAAAAGTTAATCTAAGACATCTTCTTTCATCAAAGTTATTTTCAGAGACATCTAAAGTTATTCTCAGAGCTATCAAACTTGTTCTCAGAGTCATCAAATGTTATTCTCGAAGTCATCAAAGATATTTTCAGAGACATCTAAAGTTAATTTCTATGTTATAAAAGTTATTCTCAGAGACATCTAAAGTTAATCTTGGTCATCAAAGTTGTTCTCTAAACATCAATGTTGTTCTCCAAGACATCAAAGATGTTCTCAAAATCATAAAAGTTATTCCCAGAGCTATCAAAGTTAATCTCAGAGTTATCCAAAGATATTCTCATGTCCACAAAAGTTATTCCAAGAGACGTCAAAGTTATTCTCAGAGACATCTAAAGTTATTCTCTAAGACATCAAGTTATTCTAAGAGCTATCAAAAGTTATTCTCAGTCATGATATGTTATTCTCTAAGTAACCTTCCATTCATCAAAGACATTCTCTAAGTCCTGAAAGTTATTCTCTAAGACAACAAAGTCTTTCTCAGAGCTACCAAAGTTGTTCTCTAAGACATAAAAGTTATTCTCAGAGTCATCAAAGTGATCTCTAATTCACCTTCGTTCTCCCAAAGTTAATCTAAGACATCTTCTTTCATCAAAGAAACTCTCCTTCTTCCATCATGTTATTCTTTAAGACATCTTCAGTCATAAAATTTCTCTCCAAAATGTAACTAGTTCAGCTTTTCATACCAAACCTGCATTTCTGTTAAAACATATTTTCTTAGTTGCTTTACCCTAAAACTGTTCTCTGAACTACACTGTTCAAACCTACGTAACCTATCCTCTCCACCCAATGTTACTTAGTTAACGTAACGTTCCTAAACCTAGCTTTACCTATCCTAACATAACTTACCTTACCTTACCTATCTTACCTAACTTTACCTATCTTACCTAACTTAACCTGCATAACCTAACTTTACCTTTACCTTACCTTACCTATCTTACCTAACCTAACCTAACTTTACCTATGTTACCTAACTTAACCTTCATAACCTAACTTTACCTATCCTAACATAACTTACCTTACCTTCCCTATCTTACCTAACTTTACCTATCCTAACATAACTTACCTTACCTACCTTACCTAACTTAACCTGCTTAACCTTACCTTACCTTACCTTACCTATTTTACCTAACTTAACCTGCATAACCTAACTTTACCTATGTTACCTTACTTTACCTAACTTAACCTGCATAACCTAACTTTACCTTTGTTACCTTACCGTACCTTACCTAACCTAACTTTACCTATGTTACCTTACCTTACCTTACCTTACCTTACCTATCTTACCTAACTTAACCTGCATAACCTAACTTTACCTATGTTACCTTACCTTACCTTACCTATCTTACCTAACCTAACCTAACTTTACCTATGTTACCTTACCTTACCTACCTTTCCTAACTTAACCTGCTTAACCTATCTTACCTAACTTTACCTATCTTACCTAACTTAACTTTCATAACCTAACTTTACCTATCCTATCATAACTTACCTTACCTTCCCTATCTTACCTAACTTTACGTATGTTACCTTACCTTACCTTACCTACCTTTCCTAACTTAACCTGCTTAACCTATCTTACCTATCTTACCTAACTTTACCATGTTACCTTACCTTCCCTACCTTTCCTAACCTATCTTACCTAACCTAACCTAACTTTACCTATGTTACCTTACCTTACCTTACCTTACCTTACCTTACCTATCTTACCTAACTTAACCTGCATAACCTAACTTTACCTATGTTACCTTACCTTACCTTACCTATCTTACCTATCCTAACGTAACCTAACTTGCTTTACCTAACTTAATCTTACATTCCCAAACTGATGTATCCTAACTTATCTAGTCAAACCAGGCATGATCTAACTTACGTAAGTATTCCTTCTTGTCTTTTGTGTTTCGTCAATCATTGTCTCATATTCATTTACTCAATTCTTTAGTTATTTTCTCAAATGGTCACTTATGGATTTCAAGTGCTATTTGTTAGAGATTGGATATTTATGCATTTCAAAGAATTATAATTTCTCAAATGGACGTTTTTGCATTTCAAGTGCTATTTGTTAGAGATTGGATATTTAAGCATTTCAAAGAATTTTTGTTATATATGGGCATTTACTCATTTCAAGGGATAATTTCTCAAATGGACGTTTTTGCATTTCAAGTGTTATTTGTTTAAGATTGGGTGTTTAACCATTTCAAAGGTTTTTGTTATATATGGGAACTTACTCGTTTCAAGGGCCAATTTCTCAAATGGTCATTTTTGCAGATCAAGGGTTATTTGTTAAGTTCATCAAGTTGCTCATAAGTTGTATTTATTATGATTGTTATCATTTATTCTTATTCCCCAACCCCTTAACCTAACCTCTTGTAATCTTATTGTATTTAGTAGGTTCTATCTTATGTTCTTATTCCCCAACCCTTCAACCTAACCTTTCAGATGTAGTTTGTTGAATATATTATCCTTTTCCTAACCTTTCAGATGTAGTTTGTTGAATATATTATCCTTTTCCTAACCTTTCAGATGTAGTTTTGTTTCTCCTTTTTGTATATTTTTACCCAAACCTTCTTTCCTTCTTTTACTTTGATTCTCCTACTCCTTCTAACCCTCCTTTTCTATCTCTCTCCCTTATTCTCTCTCTTCCTCCCCCTCTCTCTCCCTCATTTGCTCAAATGCTCTCTTGTTTCTCAAATTCAAGTCTTAATGCTCCCATTCTCACACCCTCACTCTCATTCACTTAGTTTTCTTTTTTCTCAAATTCAAGTCTTAGTTCCCCCATGCCCCACACTCTCTCTCTCTTTCTCTCTTCTTTGGTCCCATTTTCTTCCGCCCCCTCTCTCTTACTCCTTGCTCTTCTTTTATGCTCTCACTCCCTTGAGCTCTTGTTTTTCTCAAATTCAAGTCTTAGTGCTCCCATGCTCTTCCTCCCCCCTCTCTCTTACTCTTTTCTCCTCTTTTCATGCTCTCACTCACTTGCTCTCTTGTTTTTCTCAATTTCAAGTCTTAGTAGATCTGATTCTTTACTATTGTAATTCTATTATTACTAAGATAAAGAATGAACTTATATGTGAAATCAAAGTAAAAGAAGGAAAGAAGGTTTGGGTAAAAATATACAAAAAGGAGAAAACAAAACTACATCTGAAAGGTTAGGAAAAGGATAATATATTCAACAAACTACATCTGAAAGGTTAGGAAAAGGATAATATATTCAACAAACTACATCTGAAAGGTTAGGTTGAAGGGTTGGGGAATAAGAACATAAGATAGAACCTACTAAATACAATAAGATTACAAGAGGTTAGGTTAAGGGGTTGGGGAATAAGAATAAATGATAACAATCATAATAAATACAACTTATGAGCAACTTGATGAACTTAACAAATAACCCTTGATCTGCAAAAATGACCATTTGAGAAATTGGCCCTTGAAACGAGTAAGTTCCCATATATAACAAAAACCTTTGAAATGGTTAAACACCCAATCTTAAACAAATAACACTTGAAATGCAAAAACGTCCATTTGAGAAATTATCCCTTGAAATGAGTAAATGCCCATATATAACAAAAATTCTTTGAAATGCTTAAATATCCAATCTCTAACAAATAGCACTTGAAATGCAAAAACGTCCATTTGAGAAATTATAATTCTTTGAAATGCATAAATATCCAATCTCTAACAAATAGCACTTGAAATCCATAAGTGACCATTTGAGAAAATAACTAAAGAATTGAGTAAATGAATATGAGACAATGATTGACGAAACACAAAAGACAAGAAGGAATACTTATGTAAGTTAGATCATACCTGGTTTGACTAGATAAGTTAGGATACATCAGTTTGGGAATGTAAGATTAAGTTAGGTAAAGCAAGTTAGGTTACGTTAGGATAGGTAAGATAGGTAAGGTAAGGTAAGGTAACATAGGTAAAGTTAGGTTATGCAGGTTAAGTTAGGTAAGATAGGTAAGGTAAGGTAAGGTAAGGTAAGGTAAGGTAAGGTAACATAGGTAAAGTTAGGTTTGGTTAGGTAAGATAGGTTAGGAAAGGTAGGGAAGGTAAGGTAACATGGTAAAGTTAGGTAAGATAGGTAAGATAGGTTAAGCAGGTTAAGTTAGGAAAGGTAGGTAAGGTAAGGTAAGGTAACATACGTAAAGTTAGGTAAGATAGGGAAGGTAAGGTAAGTTATGATAGGATAGGTAAAGTTAGGTTATGAAAGTTAAGTTAGGTAAGATAGGTAAAGTTAGGTAAGATAGGTTAAGCAGGTTAAGTTAGGAAAGGTAGGTAAGGTAAGGTAACATAGGTAAAGTTAGGTTAGGTTAGGTAAGATAGGTAAGGTAAGGTAAGGTAACATAGGTAAAGTTAGGTTATGCAGGTTAAGTTAGGTAAGATAGGTAAGGTAAGGTAAGGTAAGGTAAGGTAAGGTAACATAGGTAAAGTTAGGTTAGGTAAGGTACGGTAAGGTAACAAAGGTAAAGTTAGGTTATGCAGGTTAAGTTAGGTAAAGTAAGGTAACATAGGTAAAGTTAGGTTATGCAGGTTAAGTTAGGTAAAATAGGTAAGGTAAGGTAAGGTAAGGTTAAGCAGGTTAAGTTAGGTAAGGTAGGTAAGGTAAGTTATGTTAGGATAGGTAAAGTTAGGTAAGATAGGGAAGGTAAGGTAAGTTATGTTAGGATAGGTAAAGTTAGGTTATGAAGGTTAAGTTAGGTAACATAGGTAAAGTTAGGTTAGGTTAGGTAAGATAGGTAAGGTAAGGTAAAGGTAAAGTTAGGTTATGCAGGTTAAGTTAGGTAAAATAGGTAAGGTAAGGTAAGGTAAGGTTAAGCAGGTTAAGTTAGGTAAGGTAGGTAAGGTAAGTTATGTTAGGATAGGTAAAGTTAGGTAAGATAGGTAAGGTAAGGTAAGTTATGTTAGGATACGTAAAGCTAGGTTTAGGAACGTTACGTTAACTAAGTAACATTGGGTGGAGAGGATAGGTTACGTAGGTTTGAACAGTGTAGTTCAGAGAACAGTTTTAGGGTAAAGCAACTAAGAAAATATGTTTTAACAGAAATGCAGGTTTGGTATGAAAAGCTGAACTAGTTACATTTTGGAGAGAAATTTTATGACTGAAGATGTCTTAAAGAATAACATGATGGAAGAAGGAGAGTTTCTTTGATGAAAGAAGATGTCTTAGATTAACTTTGGGAGAACGAAGGTGAATTAGAGATCACTTTGATGACTCTGAGAATAACTTTTATGTCTTAGAGAACAACTTTGGTAGCTCTGAGAAAGACTTTGTTGTCTTAGAGAATAACTTTCAGGACTTAGAGAATGTCTTTGATGAATGGAAGGTTACTTAGAGAATAACATATCATGACTGAGAATAACTTTTGATAGCTCTTAGAATAACTTGATGTCTTAGAGAATAACTTTAGATGTCTCTGAGAATAACTTTGACGTCTCTTGGAATAACTTTTGTGGACATGAGAATATCTTTGGATAACTCTGAGATTAACTTTGATAGCTCTGGGAATAACTTTTATGATTTTGAGAACATCTTTGATGTCTTGGAGAACAACATTGATGTTTAGAGAACAACTTTGATGACCAAGATTAACTTTAGATGTCTCTGAGAATAACTTTTATAACATAGAAATTAACTTTAGATGTCTCTGAAAATATCTTTGATGACTTCGAGAATAACATTTGATGACTCTGAGAACAAGTTTGATAGCTCTGAGAATAACTTTAGATGTCTCTGAAAATAACTTTGATGAAAGAAGATGTCTTAGATTAACTTTTGATGACTTTGAAAACAAGTTTGATGAACAAAGATGTTTTGAAAGTTTCTCTGACGAACGAAGGTGACTCTGAGAATAGCTTTGGGTAGCTCTGAGAATAACTTTTGTTGTCTTAGAATAACTTTTGATTGTTCTGAGAATAACTTTAGATATCTCTGAGAATAAGTTTGATGAACGAAGATATCTTACAGAGCAAATTTTATGTTTCGAAGAATAACTTTTTGATGACTCTGGGAATGACTTTGCTGTCTTAGAGAATAACTTTGAGGGCTTAGAGAATGTCTTTGATGAATGGAAGTGAGTTAGAGAATAACATAACATGACTGCGAATAACTTTTGATAACTCTTAGAATAACTTTGATGTCTTAGAGAATAACTTTAGATGACTTTGAGAATGTCTTTGGATAACTCTGAGATTAACTTTGATGTCTTTGAAACAACATTGACGAATTGGAGAATGTCTTTGAGAACATGAGTAGTATTTTGTTAGCTCAGAGAATAACTTTTTGATGACATAGAGAATAACTTTTATGTCTTAGAGAAGAACATTGATGGTTTAGAGAGAATATCTTTGATGAAAAATGATGTCTTAGATTAACTTTGATGACTCTGTGAATAACTTTGATGACTTTGAGAACAAGTTTGATAGCTCTGAGAATTACTTTTATGCCTCTGAGAATAACTTTGAGGATGCAAGTAAATTTTTGAGTGTTTGAGAGTGTCTTTGATATCTCGAAGAGTCCCATTGAAGTCTTAAAGGATGTCTTTGATGTCTCAAAGGATGTCTTTGATGTCTCAAAGGATGTCTTTGAGTGCAACTTTGATGTCTTTGAGTAAGTCCTTGATGTCTCGAAGAGTGTCTTTGACTATATTTCTTACTTAACGACATATATTTTAGTTAGGAACAACGATGAATATGACTATTTTAGCGAAGTGAAAGGCTACTTTAGTTAAGAACAGTGTTGGAAAGAGGCTACACATGACTATTTCAGATGAGAGAAGTGATATTTCAGTTAAGAAATGACAAGGAAACATGATGAAGTAACTATTTTAGCGATGTGAAAGGTTGCTTTAGCTAGAACAGTGTTGGAAAGAGGTTACACATGACTATTTTAAATGAGAGAAGTGATATTTCAGTTAAGAAATGACAAGGAAACATGATGAAGTAACTATTTTTTAGTTGACTGATGAATACTTTAGTTAAGGAAAAGATAAAACATGACGAGGGAGACTATTTTTGTGCTCCCCAAACTATAATGTCTGTTAAGAACAGCGATGAAAGATATCTTTGGTTATTTTTTCTTACTTGACAAAACATAATTTTAGTTAAGCAAAAGACAAAAACATGATGAACATGGCTTTTTCTGTTGATTGATGGATAATTTTAGTTATGAAATGACAATGAAACATGAAGAACACGGTTATTTTCTGATGAATGGGGAATATGTTTAGTTAAGAAATGATGAAAGTTATTATTTTAGTTGATTGACGATGGATAAAAAGCTAGTTATGAACAGTTTTGGAAAGTTTCCTTTGACAATTTTTTCTTGATGAAACATAGCGGCTGTTAAGAAAGTGCTGAAAGAAGTTTCCTTTGACAATTTTTAGCTAAGAGAAAGGTTGTTTTAGTTAAGAACAGTGTTGAACGAGGCTATTTCTGACTATTTTTAGTTGACTGGATAATAAGTTTAGTTGAGAAATGACGAAAGTGACTATGTTTTTTAGTTGATTGGTGAAAGATTTTAGTTAAGAAGTTGCAAGAAAGGTTTGTCTTTGTAAATTTGGAACTGAATAAAGTGTAGATTTTGTTTACGAACGGGGGTTGGTAGAACTAATAAGTTGACTATGAGAATTACTTTGACATAGTTTTGCAAATAAAAACTTGGTGACTAAAATTGTTGAGGAAACTGTAATGCAGTATAATATTATTTGACAAAGAACTAGTTAGTGAATGGAAGAAACAAAGAACATAAAAAAAAATTGAGATTAAGTAAGGGAATGAACACAGTGAACATACGGTGAACACAGAAAACATGTAAGAAAAAGTTGATGAATAGAGTGAACAAGCAGGGAATATGAACTTATAGAGGAACATGAATATTGACAAAGAACACAACATATGGAAGTTAGCATGAATATTGAGTATAAAAGTTGTAAAGAGAACATGTGATGAACATGAAAACATAGAAAATATGACTAGAATTTGTAGAGAAAGTAATGAGACTAAGAGAAAGATTATAGAAAAAAATGGAGATACTTGTGAAAATATGAACTGAATGGGACTGTGAACATTTGAAGAACATGGAGTGAACACAGAAAACATGGACAAAATGTGAAGAACACAGCTGAATATAGAGAAATATGTAAATACAGTATGATTATTGAAGGTTTTGATACGTTGGGGATTGATACGTTGGGGATGAGAAGGGTAAAGTAATTACTCTGATAAAACAGATAGGCTGGAGAGGGACTTGATCGAATATATTTATGTCTGATGATCTAAGGCTGAGGAAATGGAGCTTTGCTAATGTCCAGATTAAATTTACTACGTTAGAAAATAAGGTGATCTTAAATCTCAGGTGATTTAGTTGGAAAATAAAGAACTTGCACAAATGAACTAAGCTGGGGCACAAGAGTTGAAACTTGATAACTGAACTGGTTTTTATTTACTATGTCTGAAAATGTAGTTGGGTGATTTGGACTGAGAGTAGTGAATTTACAAAAGTGAGCTTGGACAGAGGACAAGAGCTAGAGTTTTATAATTGTTAACTTCATATTTACTATGTCTGAAATACAGAGGGTAAAAATTTCGGGGAAATTGATGGTTTATTTACAAAGACTTGAGGGTGGAAGAGGGTGGGGGACGAGAGCTGGAGCTCAGTAACTGACTTGATCTTATTTACTAACTTTGAAGTATGTCTGCTTTTAATTTTAGGGAAATTGATGGGTTATTTACAAAGATACGAAGGAGAACTAAGGCGGGGACGAGAGCTGGAGCTCGATAACTGACTTGATTTTATTTACGGAGTCTGAAATACAGAGGGTAAAAATTTCAGGGAAATTGGACTGTTAGTAGCGAAAATGTGGTCTCTGTCAAATTTGGGTCTTTAATTGGACTCTGATTAATTTCGATCATGAACTGGACTCTGAATATTTTGGCACAAAGTAGACTCTGGCGAATTTTGCTAGAAAACTGGACTCTGATGAATTTCGATCAAGAACTGGACTCTGTCACATTTTCACAGATTACAGGACACTGATGAAATTTGCTAGAAAACTGGACTCTGATGAATTTCGATCGAGAACTGGACTCTGTCAAATTTTCACAGATTACAGGACACTGATGAAATTTGCTAGAAAACTGGACTCTGATGAATTTTGCTATTAAAGTAGACTCTGTTCATTTTTAGGTATAAAATGGTCTCTGACGAAAATTGGGTATAAAATGGATTCTGTCAAATTTTAACAGATTACAGGACACTGATGAAATTTGCTCTCAAAGTAGACTCTGGCGAATTTCTGTTGATAATTGGACTCTGATGAAATATGAGCTGAATACTGTCTCTGACTAATTTTGCTCACAAAGTAGTCTCTGACGAATTTCTGTTGATAATTGGACTCTGATGAAATATGAGCTAAATACTGTCTCTGACTAATTTTGCTCACAAAGTAGACTCTGACGAATTTTGCTCTCAAAGTAGACTCTGGCGAATTTGAGCATAAACTGGACTCTGCCGAAAATTGGGTATAAAATGGACTCTGTCAAGTTTTCACAGATTACAGGCGAAATAGCCGTAAATGGATATAAAACTAAATGTTATGGATAAGTGGTCTGTTTTCCTTAACAAAACATCTAAGACAATATTCTCTGAAAATGGTCCTTTTTACAAATTCGGTCATAAACATATAAATAAACTTCTATGATTATTTGAAACTCTGAAAATAGTTGTAAGGAAATAGGAGGAGGAGAGAGAGAGAGAGGAGGGACGGTCGAGATATTATGAAGAAGATAAGATAAGATAAGAGCCGACTGGCTGGCCGGGCGTAAGGTAAATAAAGGTGACGCGAGAGATTGCGAGGTAAGGGGGGAGGGAGGGAGGGGGGTGTGATGTACGAGACTTGAAAACCATGACTTACACAGGTGATTTTCTAAATTTATATGAATAACTAAGGCTTACATAGACGATTTTGTAAGTTGAAAACATGTAAAATATGTCCGTAGAGTTCTCCTGGAAGCCCTAAAGAGCTACATACGTTACTTGAATTTGTTCCATAAGGCCTTAACAAACTTCTAAGTCTCGGAAATTATTCTAAGTCTCGGAAATTATTTTTCTCATAAGAATTCCATACTTCTAAAATCTGTGACACAAAATTTACCTGAAAACCCTCACTCCCAGACACGAATTTCCCCGAAAACAAAAATTCCCCTGTGTGGCTTACACCTCACAGGGGAATTTCCAAATTCACCTGAAACCCCGAAGACTCACAGGGGAATTTTCTCCCAGAAAAAAAAATTCCCCTGTGCGTCTTACACCCTACTACTGTAGTAAACCATGTGGGGCCGGATTGACCATTGTTTACCTCGCGGTAGACCACGTGGGGCCGGGTTGACCATTGTTTACCTCGCAGTAGACCACGTGGGGCCGGACTGACCATTGTTTACCTCGCGGTAGACCACGTGGGGCCGGGTTGACCATTGTTTACCTCGCGGTAGACCACGTGGGGCCGGGTTAACCATTGTTTACCTCGCAGTAGACCACGTGGGGCCGGGTTGACCATTGTTTACCTCGCGGTAGACCACGTGGGGCCGGGTTGACCATCGTTTACCTCGCGGTAGACCACGTGGGGCCGGGTTGACCATTGTTTACCTCGCGGTAGACCACGTGGGGCCGGATTGACCATTGTTTACCTCGAAGTAGACCACGTGGGGCCGGGTTGACCATTGTTTACCTCGCAGTAGACCACGTGGGGCCGGGTTGACCATTGTTTACCTCGCGGTAGACCACGTGGGGCCGGGTTGACCATTGTTTACCTCGCGGTAGACCACGTGGGGCCGGGTTGATCATTGTTTACCTCGCGGTAGACCACGTGGGGCCGGGTTGACCATTGTTTACCTCGCAGTAGACCACGTGGGGCCGGGTTGACCATTGTTTACCTCGCGGTAGACCACGTGGGGCCGGGTTGACCATCGTTTACCTCGCGGTAGACCACGTGGGGCCGGGTTGACCATCGTTTACCTCGCGGTAGACCACGTGGGGCCGGGTTGACCATCGTTTACCTCGCGGTAGACCACGTGGGGCCGGGTTGACCATCGTTTACCTCGCGGTAGTGGCGGCGGTCCGCCTCTCGTTTGTTCGCCTTACTGTGATGTCTGCTGTCCAGGCCCCTTCGATGGTCAACCCGGCCCCACGTGGTCTACCGCGAGGTAAACGACGGTCAACCCGGCCCCACGTGGTCTACCGCGAGGTAAACGATGGTCAACCCGGCCCCACGTGGTCTACCGCGAGGTAAACGATGGTCAACCCGGCCCCACGTGGTCTACCGCGAGGTAAACAATGGTCAACCCGGCCCCACGTGGTCTACTGCGAGGTAAACAATGGTCAACCCGGCCCCACGTGGTCTACCGCGAGGTAAACAATGGTCAACCCGGCCCCACGTGGTCTACCGCGAGGTAAACAATGGTCAACCCGGCCCCACGTGGTCTACCGCGAGGTAAACAATGGTCAACCCGGCCCCACGTGGTCTACTGCGAGGTAAACAATGGTCAACCCGGCCCCACGTGGTCTACTGCGAGGTAAACAATGGTCAACCCGGCCCCACGTGGTCTACCGCGAGGTAAACAATGGTCAACCCGGCCCCACGTGGTCTACCGCGAGGTAAACGATGGTCAACCCGGCCCCACGTGGTCTACCGCGAGGTAAACAATGGTCAACCCGGCCCCACGTGGTCTACTGCGAGGTAAACAATGGTCAACCCGGCCCCACGAGGTCTACCGCGAGGTAAACAATGGTCAACCCGGCCCCACGTGGTCTACCGCGAGGTAAACAATGGTCAGTCCGGCCCCACGTGGTCTACTGCGAGGTAAACAATGGTCAACCCGGCCCCACGTGGTCTACCGCGAGGTAAACAATGGTCAATCCGGCCCCACATGGTTTACCACGAGGTAAACAATGGTCAACCCGGCCCCACGTGGTCTACCGCGAGGTAAACAATGGTCAACCCGGCCCCACATGGTCTACCACGAGGTAAACAATGGTCAACCCGGCCCCACGTGGTCTACAATGAGGTAAACAATGGTCAACCCGGCCCCACGTGGTCTACTGTGAGTTAAACAATGGTCAACTCGGCCCCACGTGGTCTACTGTGAGGTAAACAATGGTCAACCCGGCCCACGTGATCTACCGCGAGGTAAACAATGGTCAACCCGGCCCCACGTGGTCTGCCACGAGGTAAACAATGGTCAACCCGGCCCCACGTGGTCTACCACGAGGTAAACACTGGTCAACCCGGCCCAACGTGGTCTACTGCGAGGTAAACAATGGTCAACCCGGCCCACGTGGTCTACTGCGAGGTAAACATTGGTCAACCCGGCCCCACGTGGTCTACCACGAGGTAAACACTGGTCAACCCGGCCCCACGTGATCTACCGCGAGGTAAACAATGGTCAACCCGGCCCCACGTGGTCTACCACGAGGTAAACACTGGTCAACCCGGCCCCACGTTGTCTGCCACGAGGTAAACACTGGTCAACCCGGCCCCACGTGATCTACCGCGAGGTAAACAATGGTCAACCCGGCCCCACGTGGTCTACCGCGAGGTAAACAATGGTCAACCCGGCCCCACGTGGTCTACCGCGAGGTAAACAATGGTCAACCCGGCCCCACGTAGTCTACTGCGAGGTAAACAATGGTCAACCCGGCCCCACGTGGTCTACTGCGAGGTAAACAATGGTCAACCCGGCCCCACGTGGTCTACCGCGAGGTAAACAATGGTCAACCCGGCCCCACGTGGTCTACCGCGAGGTAAACGATGGTCAACCCGGCCCCACGTGGTCTACCGCGAGGAAAACAATGGTCAACCCGGCCCCACGTGGTCTACTGCGAGGTAAACAATGGTCAACCCGGCCCCACGTGGTCTACCGCGAGGTAAACAATGGTCAACCCGGCCCCACGTGGTCTACCGCGAGGTAAATAATGGTCAGTCCGGCCCCACGTGGTCTACTGCGAGGTAAACAATGGTCAACCCGGCCCCACGTGGTCTACCGCGAGGTAAACAATGGTCAATCCGGCCCCACATGGTCTACCACGAGGTAAACAATGGTCAACCCTGCCCCACGTGGTCTACAGCGAGGTAAACAATGGTCAACCCGGCCCCACATGGTCTACCACGAGGTAAACAATGGTCAACCCGGCCCCACGTGGTCTACTGTGAGGTAAACAATGGTCAACCCGGCCCCACGTGGTCTACTGTGAGGTAAACAATGGTCAACTCGGCCCCACGTGGTCTACTGTGAGGTAAACAATGGTCAACCCGGCCCACGTGGTCTACTGCGAGGTAAACAATGGTCAACCCGGCCCCACGTAATCTACCGCGAGGTAAACAATGGTCAACCCGGCCCCACGTGGTCTGCCACGAGGTAAACAATGGTCAACCCGGCCCCACGTGGTCTACCACGAGGTAAACACTGGTCAACCCGGCCCCACGTGGTCTACCGCGAGGTAAACAATGGTCAACCCGGCCCACGTGGTCTACTGCGAGGTAAACAATGGTCAACCCGGCCCCACGTGGTCTACTGTGAGGTAAACAATGGTCAACTCGGCCCCACGTGGTCTACTGTGAGGTAAACAATGGTCAACCCGGCCCACGTGGTCTACTGCGAGGTAAACAATGGTCAACCCGGCCCCACGTGATCTACCGCGAGGTAAACAATGGTCAACCCGGCCCCACGTGGTCTACCACGAGGTAAACACTGGTCAACCCGGCCCCACGTGGTCTGCCACGAGGTAAACAATGGTCAACCCGGCCCCACGTGGTCTACTGCGAGGTAAACAATGGTCAACCCGGCCACACGTGGTCTACCGCGAGGTAAACAATGGTCAACCCGGCCCCACGTGGTCTACCACGAGGTAAACACTGGTCAACCCGGCCCCACGTGGTCTGCCACGAGGTAAACAATGGTCAACCCGGCCCCACGTGGTCTACTGCGAGGTAAACAATGGTCAACCCGGCCCCACGTGGTCTACCACGAGGTAAATAATGGTTAACCCGGCCCCACGTGGTCTACCGCGAGGTAAACACTGGTCAACCCGGCCCCACGTGGTCTGACGACAAACATCCACCAAACCAAGGTAGGCCAAATTCTTCTATCTTGAAAACTTTGATAATTTCATTTGTTCACAAGGATGTACTAAGGATATAAGATATGGACTCTGCTCTGGTGTTTTTCTCTTAACACGAATATGATGTGTAAACCTGTAAAAATTTACGCATTTTGTGAACGGTAAACTAGAAACGTTAGCATGCTTAATACCCTACAATGGTACAGACGTATCCTTTCTGGGTATATACAACCCTGCTGGCGCATTAAACTAAAATGAACTGGAATTCTATCTTGACCAATTATGACACCCGATCATTATTACAATCTCAATGGTAACCACCCCACATGTAAGCAGAGTACCCATAATACTGCAGGCACCTATTTATATAACTACTTAGACACTGCACCATATATTCTTCTTTCACCGCCCTACCTCGCAACTTACTATAACTACACAACCAATTATGAAGCCTCACTTGACATCTGCTTTGGCTCGATACACTGTCAACATGAACTACAGTTTGGTACTGGAGCAGATATTGGTAGTGACCACAAACCCCTCATTACAACATTTAGTGACCTTCAGCCACCAACCAGCCCTAACACTCCCCAAATGGAACATTAATAAACTAGATAAACATAAATGGGCTGATATTGTCCGTCTCCCAGATACAGACGATGTAGTCCCTAGATATAGACCTTAACACGTGACAGTCTACAATCACCTCGGCCATAAATACTGCAGCCACTCAAATGTTCAAGAACACCTCAGGACATAGTTCAAACTAACCACTTTAACCGTGGTGCGAGCCATACAAAAGCAAAGACGTCAACCCTCCCTATTAAACTGGGTCAATCTCCGGCTGGCAGTGGCAGCAGCCAAAAAAAACATACTGAGGAGCGTGCCAATATTCTTGCTGAATGTTTTAAATTGACACCCCCCCCCCCTCTCATCACCTTTCCTTCATGCCCAAGAACTCTCCTCCAGACAAGAAATTGACTGTGCCATACCTCTGCCCATGCTCGGCGTCGACAACATGTACACCTTAAGCGAGCTACAATGATCTTTAACCCATTTACCTATTGGTAAGGTACCTGGAGATGATGAAATTCCACATGAACTTATCAAATATCTTCCATTGACTGCACATAGCGCTCTTCTAAACTATTACAACCTATGCTGGATTTCAAAAATATCTCCTCACAATGGCAGACCAGTATTAATCTTCCTTTCCATAAACCAGGAAAAGACCTATCCCAACCTGCGTCATACAGACCTATCTTCTTATTATTATGTCTTAGTAAATTCATGGAAAGATTAGCACATACTCGCCTCCAATGGTAACTTGAGTATAATAATATTTTATCGTCACTTTAAGCTGGGTTTCGAACGCAATACGTCGCACTTGATCAAATTCTCTGCCTTGAACATGAAATTCCCACCTCTCTTAGAGGTGTGAATTTTGGAAATCATGTGCGCAAGAGGAGCGGAACACTAAATCCGCAATCAATTTTGTATTGTTCTCTACCTAGACCTTAAAGAAGTTTTTGATAGCATTCCTCATACTTGCCTCTTGATAAAGCTTGCACGTTTAGGTGTACAGGGAAGATTACTTCCATGGCTACAGTCCTATCTCTGTACAGTCAGAGATTGGACTGTACAGAGATAGTCCTGGTATTGACCTCCAAACCCTATATGTTAGGCAGTTTTTAGATAGTATTTCAATACAAACGGGTGTCCCACAAGGCTCCATACTAAGCCCAACCCATTTTGCTACATTCTTGGTAGATTTACCTAACACCCATCCTGTTCACCTATCAGTGTACGCTAACAATTTAACATTGTATTATTCAGACAATGCCCTACCTAATACAGTCTCAACAATGCAAACAGCACTTGACCACTTCATTACTTGGACACAACAATGGGGCCTCCAAGTTAGTACTACCAAAACCTATCAGATTTTCACTAAAAAAAAAAAAAAAAGACTTGTTAATCTACCCAACCTCCTAAACAGATGACACAACCACTCCCACCTGGGGAGCACACCATAAAATTTTACTCCGTTTCTATACAACCACCATTTTGCAGTTACCTGGACTATTCTTGCCAGGCATATTCGTCGGCTGTGCCTACTAACCTACAGAGCTTTGAGGTCATACAAAACAATGCCATGCGACGCAATACATTCCACTCGTATCCTCGGCCCTCACAAGCTTAGCCACTAGACGAGACACAATGTGTGCCAACTATCTGTCACTCTGTACCACTGCTCACCAGACATACCCATACAGATCAACAAGTGACATAACAGTCAAATGGCTAGTAAGAGTAAACAAGCCAGTGGCAAAAGGTTGTGGGTGTAGTTCGTTTGTGACTAAGGCAATGTTTAAGTGATAATGCGTCTAGCTTGGGCGAGTGGTGGACCCTCAGGCATCTGCCCGGCTGTGCGCCTCGTGGCCCATTGTCATGGCAACCCGGCATACAAACCTACTTACTTGTGTGCTTGGTAATCCAAATGATCTCCAATCAATGGAAGCAGAGTCCGTCTGGTTCCACTGGATGGAAAATTGGAAAGTGAGTGGCAGCTACATCAGTCACAACATGCTTCAAGAAATTCTAGGCATGCATAATTTGCTCATGGGTAGGAGATAATTGGTAATGATGAGAGAAACACAGGAACCCGAGTGAAGAATGTGGAGGTGGGTGACGGTAGGACCACACAGCAAGGGGAACGGCCTCCTTAACAACTTCTCCAGAACATTATTGAATTCAGTCTGACCAAGTCTAACTTCTGCCTACATGTGTGTGTTACATAAGCAAGATGATGTCATCAGTCGGCTGGTTGAAGACGAGTTTGGTAATATAGTTTACCAGATATGTCATCAATCACCCTAGAAAATTTAAGGAGTATCTTGTTGCTAGTTTTTCAAGGGAGTTTTCTGTTGATAGAGCTGTTAATCTTGAAGGGGTCTACATGGCAAGACGGATAAACAAGGTTAGTTAACCTCTAAAAAGAATCATTGTCTGGAAAGACAATGAACCTCATCAACAACATTGCTTCCTTGGAAGTTTCATCCAGCCAAGTTCTATTAGACCTTGGATATCCTCTTCTGTTATCTGTTATAATTGCCACGGTACTAATCATGTGTAAGTACTGTTGACGTGAATATGTGTGCAGGTTCTGTGCTGACTGTTACGAACCTTACCTCCTGTGGAGGTTAGTTTCAAGTATAAAATGTTGATGGACACAGTGGAGAATTTTTGATAGGAAAATATCTACAGCTGATTTCAGGGAGGCCGCGAGTTACCAGTAATACTCCGCCCAGCAAAGTAGTACCTTCTCAGCTGGAGATTGTCAGGAATAATGTGAACTGGAATAGCCTGACTATGTGAGGAAAAAATGTACTTCATCTAAAAGCATGCATGGGGAATATGGTAAATAAAGTCAATAAAGGGTTTGGTTGCAAATGTAAAACATAGTATTAAGGGGCGATGACGCAAGAGAGGTGGACGCCATCTTGACTGGAGGGGAGGTGGATACGTTGACGACCAGATCTTGCTATTTGAGGGGGGTTTTCCGGCCATACAGTCAGGTAAGCCCATCTTAGTATCTAAACAGGGTTACAAGATATTGTAGAGTAGTTATGCAGACTTTGGAGATGTTTGTAAGAGAGTCCAGGTTTCCTTGAGGTGTAAATGTGTGTGTCATCGGTGGATAGCTGTGGTGGCTGTGTGCACGGTTCTAGGTTTGGGACGGAGAGCCTTAGAGTATCTAGAGCCCACATGGGAGGCTATATCACTCCAAATGACCATGTATTGTAAGGATATCACCTTATTGAATATGTTTGTGTGTCTTTGCATATAAGTTTGTGTCTATGTACTAGGCTGTTTTACCTTACTCCTTGATTTGTCCTAGGCTCGAGTACAATCATCTATTCCCCTAGACAACATTTAAAGGTCCACCACCACTAAATTCTTAACAGGCCTCTGTGACACAGCCATGACAAAAGTTTTTGACACACGCCCTCGTGATACAAGACCACCAAGATATCGTGACCATCACGATACAAGACTGCGTCCTCACAAGGACCCTCCCCCCCTCCCTTATCTCTTAGGACAGTGAGGTAGCCTCTACTCTGGTCAGTGTGTCCCCAGTGTTTACTTGAAGGCATACATGTTTGGTATCATGACTGCACACAATGTTCAGTCTTCCCTAACTTATGTAGAAAGCCAATGGTGTTTGGCCCAGCCGCACCAAGTACCCAGCAGGACGCTCCTGATATCAGCCCCAGTAAGAAGTTTCCAAGTATCGTCCAACTGAACCAAACAAAAATATAGGAATTGATTGGTTAAAGATGAAAACTACTGAATTTTGAAAATAAAATAACATTAAATAAAAATCTGCTCATTGGTTGTGGAAGAGCGAGTCATGTTAGCGATAGTGGTCAAGTGAAGGCAGGATGGTAGACACCCCAGAGTTGTCAGGGCAGCATTGAGGTGAGATGGACAGCCTTCTCACTTCATGGTGATTTTACATGAACTGTCGAACCTTCCCATCCGTAAGATTGATTTTACTACCAAAAATGGTTTCAAGTTTATGAAAGTAGATATCAGTAAACCTCGGTTTATGGATAGTTTGGCTTTATTGACTGGTGGGTTAGACAAACTAGCCAAAGAACATATCAAGAGTGGTAAACCTACCCACTACACCTCTGTTTTGTTTGATGACGTCCCTGTAGCTGCCCACTATTTATTAAAGACAGGTAAGAAGATATTCTTTTATGACTATATATCATCTTTGGATAAACTGAATGAACCTAATCTTCCTCTTCCTCAAGCATTCTATAATAGTTTATAGCATGAGACTGTGAGTCAAACAGATTACAACCAGGCTAAAAAAAGTCTAGATTAGCGAAATGCAAAACCATTGAGGATTACTTGAAGGTCTATTTGAAAGTGAATTCTGGGCTTTTGTGTGATGTTTTTACTGTATGGCGTAAAACATTGCTGGAGCTATCCAAGTTGGACATTACACATTATGTCTTACTATCGAGTGTCACGTGGGATACTTTCTTGTTGAAAAGTCAAGTTGTCTTGGACTCTATTTATGATCCCAAATCGTACGATGTATTGTGTAAAATTAAAGATCGGATTTGGTCGTAAGATGATTCACGAAAGTAGAAATTGAACATACAGGTGATGCCTCTCTAGCAATGATAAATATATTTTGTATTTAGATTTTAATAGTCAACAAGCCACTTGTATGGCAGAAATACTTCCCTAAGGTGGTATTAGACAATTATCTGCTGCTGAACGTGATAATTTGCTCGAGCAAGGATTGGAGAATATTGCTTGTGAAGGGGATAAGAGTTATTGGGTCAAGTGTGATACTGAGCATGTCAAGCCTGAGGTGGCCCCATACACTGATGATTTGCCCTTAACCCTTTCACATGCTAATATTACTACAGATCTGTTGTCTGATTACAGCAAACACATTTTAAATACTGAAGATAGGTAACTTCCAAAGAAAAATGACACATTTATTGTATCCCACCTACCCCCAAAAAGATTACTTGATAAGTTTAGAATTGTTAAGAGTTGCTCATGAAACTAGGATTGAAAATGTAGAGAATAAACGCAGTTTATGAATTCAGGCAGAGCAAGTACCTCAAAGAATTTGTTGAAACAAATATCCCAGAACGTACAAATACACCATGTTCTATAGTCCAAAGCTTTCAAGCTCGTTAGGAATGCTCTCTATGGCAAGAGTTTAATGGACGTGAGCAGATATTGTGGCCGCGAGTAGAGCAGTTAGGCCCAAGGTGAGATAGACCGATGAAGATTAACGCCTCAATGGAAGAGGTGAGGCTGGAAGGCAGCCCCCAGACAACCGGGGAGGTATTAACCAGAGCCTGCAACAACACTTTCCTTTGCAAACTCTGGAGTCCATTAAGAGTTAAAGACGAAGGACCGAGTACAAAGAATTAGGGATGGAATACAGAAATCGTGAGGATGGCAAGGGCTCGGAGACTAATTCACTGTCTAACTCATAAAGAGAGGACGAGCAGCATAGCCCATTAGGGAATCATAGACAGAGAGGCAATATGAGGGCGGCGGTGGGCGCTCCCGATGGCACTCAACTTGACATCCCTCCCCCCCTGATAGGACCCCCCCAGGAAGCTTCTTGGAAGGAAACTATGGTGGAATTCCTTGCAGCTATTGCATCCAGGGGCCAGGAAACTGGATGGGGAGGAAGAATTCCTTGATGAGGCAATCACTGACTTGGTCAGTAATTATAAGATTATGATTATAGGCTATAACGTGGATAGGATCCTTGAGCAGCATGTTCTAGTGGTTACTTCTACCAAAAGATCTGGTGACCACGCACTGCGCCCTCGCCCTGCACAGAGAGAGACCTCCACCAATAAATCGTGCCTATCCAACCCAATCTCCGACTGGACAAAAGAGGGTGCGAAGAGCACAGTACACTGTGTCAAAGACTGTACGAGAAGAACTGTTCCAAGGCTGCTGCGTGCGTCCTCTCAGGAGACTGGAAAGTATCCCCCCACTGAGGTGGAGCCAGCTCGTCTCTTTACATTCTGGGAGACACTCTTCTCTAGACCCACATCACCAGACCGCGGCCCAATTCGTGACCGTGATCCAGTCAACAACTGGGGACCACATAACACCAGAGGAAATCCTTGTTGCTCTCAAGGCTAGTAGCACTTCAGCTCCTGCCCCAGACGGTATTACTATACGTTTACTCAAGTCCATACCAATCAGGATGTTTGCAAAGTTGTTTAACCTGAGGTTGGTCCACGAATCCCTGCCATTCCCTTTTCGTAAGAATAAGAAAGTGGTGATACCTTAGAAACCGAATCTAGAAACTCCTTCCCACTATCGCCCCATAACCATGACATCTACGATAGCGAGGCTGTTCCACAAGATTCCGAGCAGCAGACTCTCCGAGGCAGTCAGGATCGACAGACGGCAGAATGCTTTCGTCCCCGTGGTCGAGTGTCCTGAAAACCTGGTGATCCTGGATGCCTTCCTAGTCGAGGCTCGTGCGCCTCGATCCCACTTGTGATCCCAGGCCACATTCCTCCCACTTGTGATCCCAGGCCACATTCCTTCCCCTTGTGATCCCAGGCCACATTCCTCCCCCTTGTGATCCCAGGCCACATTCCTCCCCCTTGTGATCCCAGGCCACATTCCTCCCCCTTTGTGATCCCAGGCCACATTCCTTCCCCCTGTGATCCCAGGCCACATTCCTCCCCCTTGTGATCCCAGGCCACATTCCTCCCCCTTTGTGATCCCTGGCCACATTCCTTCCCCCTGTGATCCCAGGCCACATTCCTCCCCCCTTGTGATTCCAGGCCACATTCCTTCCCCCTTGTGATCCCAGGCCACATTCCTCCCCCATGTGATCCCAGGCCACATTCCTCCCCCCTTGTGATCCCAGGCCACATTCCTCCCCCTTGTGATCCCAGGCCACATTCCTCCCCCCTTGTGATCCCAGGCCACATTCCTCCCCCCCCTTGTTATCCCTGGCCACATTCCTTCCCCCCTTGTGATCCCAGGCCACATTCCTTCCCCCCTTGTGATCCCAGGCCACATTCCTCCCCCTTGTGATCCCAGGCCACATTCCTTCCCCTTGTGATCCCAGGCCACATTCCTCCCCCTTGTGATCCCAGGCCACATTCCTCCCCCTTGTGATCCCAGGCCACATTCCTCCCCCTTGTGATCCCAGGCCACATTCCTTCCCCCTTGTGATCCCAGGCCACATTCCTCCCTCTTGTGATCCCAGGCCACATTCCTCCCCCCTTGTGATCCCAGGCCACATTCCTCCCCCTTGTGATCCCAGGCCACATTCTTTCCCCCTTGTGATCCCAGGCCACATTCCTCCCCCTTGTGATCCCAGGCCACATTCCTTCCCCCTTGTGATCCCAGGCCACATTCCTTCCCCCTTGTGATCCCAGGCCACATTCCTCCCCCCTTGTGATCCCAGGCCACATTCCTCCCCCTTGTGATCCCAGACCACATTCCTCCCCCCTTGTGATCCCAGGCTACATTCCTCCCCCTTGTGATCCCAGGGGACATTCCTCCCCCCTTGTGATCCCAGGCCACATTCCTCCCCCTTGTGATCCCAGGCCACATTCTTCCCCCTTGTGATCCCAGGCCACATTCCTTCCCCTTGTGATCCCAGGCCACATTCCTCCCCCCTTGTGATCCCAGGCCACATTCCTTCCCCTTGTGATCCCAGGCCACATTCCTCCCCCTTGTGATCCCAGGCCACATTCCTCCCCCCTTGTGATCCCAGGCCACATTCCTCCCCCCCTGTGATCCCAGGCCACATTCCTCCCCCCTTGTGATCCCAGGCCACATTCCTCCCCCTTGTGATCACAGGCCACATTCCTCCCCCTTGTGATCCCAGGCCACATTCCTCCCCCCTTATGATCCCAGGCCACATTCCTCCCCCCCTGTGATCCCAGGCCACATTCCTCCCCCCTTGTGATCCCAGGCCACATTCCTCCCCCCTTGTGATCCCAGGCCACATTCCTCCCCCCCTTGTGATCCCAGGCCACATTCCTCCCCCCTTGTGATCCCAGGCCACATTCCTCCCCCCCTTGTGATCCCAGGCCACATTCCTTCCCCCTTGTGATCCCAGGCCACATTCCTCCCCCCTTGTGATCCCAGGCCACATTCCTTCCCCCTTGTGATCCCAGGCCACATTCCTCCCCCCTTGTGATCCCAGGCCACATTCCTCCCCCCTTGTGATCCCAGGCCACATTCCTCCCCCAAGCATCACAAGGGGGAGGAATGTGGCCTGGGTCTGAGAACCACTGAACTAGAAGTTAATGTCACAATTTAATTTACTTAACTTGTTCTGGACTGAATAAAGAAAATTGAATATACAGATGAACAATGTTACCGTTATTCAAGTTCTTCACACAATAACCTGCACCACACACTTAATGTTCACATGAGCAAGACAGTCCACTGGGATTAAGGTCCACGTAGGAATATGAAACAATAAGCTGCAGCAACACTCACCTCTGTCTTACGTACACCGTCCTCCCTGAAAATATAAAATGATCATAACTAAATATATTATAGTTTGATTACATTTGAATAGTAATTACTAAGGCGGGTTCTGCTGGGCTTCCAGTCCCCGCAGAGAACCGCACCTCGTGACAATGTGTTTAATTATGTTCATTATCATTACCACAGTTACCACATTTAGGGTGAAGCTGTCTCAACGCAGAGGAAAGTTAAATGGAGTAAATGATGGTTATAGGTAAAATGGAAATTAAATATCCTCCCTAAACCACAAAACTATATTCAGCATTATGGATAAACAAGACCACTACACTCCAGTAACTTGCCGCTCCATAGGACCAGGAACAGTGCTCCATAGGACCAGGAACAGTGCTCTTCGCCCACCACGACTCCGGTAACACACTGCTCCATAACACCAGGAACAGTGCTCCCTAAGACCAGGAACAGTGCTCCATAAGACCAGGAACAGTGCTCCATAAGACCAGGAACAGTGCTCCCTAAGACCAGGAACAGTGCTCCATAAGACCAGGAACAGTGCTCCATAAGACCCGGAACAGTGCTCCCTAAGACCAGGAACAGTGCTCCATAAGACCAGGAACAGTGCTCCCTAAGACCAGGAACAGTGCTCCATAAGACCAGGAACAGTGCTCCATAAGACCAGGAACAGTGCTCCATGAGACCAGGAACAGTGCTCCATAAGACCAGGAACAGTGCTCCATAAGACCAGGAACAGTGCTCCATAAGACCAGGAACAGTGCTCCATGAGACCAGGAACAGTGCTCCATAAGACCAGGAACATAGTGCAAGCTTAAACTCTCTCTCCTCTCCCTCCCCCCTCTCCCCTCCCCTCCCCTTCTCGCCTTTCCCAATCTCTCTCTCTCTCTCTCTCTCTCTCTCTCTCTCTCTCTCTCTCTCTCTCTCTCTCTCTCTCTCTCTCTCTCTCTCTCTCTCTCTCTCTCTCTCTGCCTTCTGAAGGGAGAGGAAGGAGAGAGAATCACTGAGGGGTGATGCCTCGGTTTGGCGAGGCATCACCAGTGGAGTCCCAGAGGGTTCAGTCCTTGAACCTATACGGTTTCTGATATAAATAAATGATCTCCCAGAGGGGGTTACCTGGTTGATACCTGGTTGATGGGGTTCTGGGAGTTCTTCTACTCCCCAAGCCCGGCCCGAGGCCAGGCTTGACTTGTGAGAGATTGGTCCACCAGGCTGTTGCTTGGAGCGGCCCGCAGGCCCACATACCCACCACAGCCCGGTTGGTCCGGCACTCCTTGGAGGAATAAATCTAGTTTCCTCTTGAAAATGTCCACGGTTGTTCCGGCAATATTTCTTATGCTTATTTCTTATGGGGGTAGAATCGTTCCTCTCATTGCTTGCTGACGATGTAAAAATTACGTGGAGAGTTTAAAGAGAGGAGGAGAATATGAGGCTACAAGATGACCTACACAGACTGAGTGAATGGTCCAACAAATGGCTACTAAAGTTCAGAGTAAATATAAGGTAATGAAACTAGGCGGTGGAAACAGGCTAGACACAGGATACAGAATGTGAGATGAAGTCCTTCATGGAAACGGACAGAGGGAAAGATCTAGGAGTTGATATCACACCAAACCTGTCTCCTGAAGCCCACATAAAAATAATTGCATTGACAGAGTATGCGAGGCTAGCTAACATCAGAACAACCTTCAAGAACCTGTGAAGGGAATCATTCAGAACCTTGTATACCACATAAGTAAGACCAATGCTGGAGTATGCGGCCCCAGCACGGAGCCCGTACCTTGTCAAGCACAAGACGAAACTGGAAAAAGGTCAGAAGTATGCCACTAGGCTAGTCCTAGTGGCATATGCATCTCACGACACTGGAAGACAGAAGAGTAAGTTGAGACATGATCAGTATCTAAATAATTCTCAAAGGAATTGACAGGGTAGATATGGATAAAAAATTTAACACGGGTGGTACGCAAACAAGGCAACAGAGGTGGAGACTGAATACTTAAATGAACCACAGAGATGTTAAACTTTTTCAGTGTGAGTAGTTAATAAGTGGAATGCATTAGGCAGTGATGTGGTGGAGGCTGATGCCATACACTGTTTTAAATGTATATATGAAAGAGCCCAGTAGACTCAGGAATCTGTACATCAGTTGATTGATGGTTGAGAGGCGGGACCAAAGACCCAGAGCTCAACCCCCGCAAGCACAACTAGGCGAGTACACGCGCGCGCGCACACACAAATTGGTAAGTACACACACACACACACACACACACACTCTCCACAGTCGAGTGGGAGGGTCATGGGCTTGTGCGCTACGCAATATTACTCAACATTTTCGGGCATATTAGGAATACAGTGTTGGATCACGGATCTTGGTTATCACAAAGTATACAAACACCCATAGGAAAAAAAGATACAATTATATCACTAGAACTTTGGTGTTAAAGAGAGAAAAATCACCAGCACCCGGCCACCAGGTTATACAGTGTGGAGGACAGGACAAGATCACCAGCACCAGGCCACCAGGTTATACAGTGTGGAGGACAGGACAAGATCACCAGCACCAGGCCACCAGGTTATACAGTGTGGAGGACAGGACAAGATCACCAGCACCAGGCCACCAGGTTATACAGTGTGGAGGACAGGACAAGATCACCAGCACCAGGCCACCAGGTTATACAGTGTGGAGGACAGGACAAGATCACCAGCACTAGGCCACCAGGTTATACAGTGTGGAGGACAGGACAAGATCACCAGCACCAGGCCACCAGGTTATACAGTGTGGAGGACAGGACAAGATCACCAGCACCAGGCCACCAGGTTATACAGTGTGGAGGACAGGACAAGATCACCAGCACCAGGCCACCAGGTTATACAGTGTGGAGGACAGGACAAGATCACCAGCACCAGGCCACCAGGTTATACAGTGTGGAGGACAGGACAAGATCACCAGCACCAGGCCACCAGGTTATACAGTGTGGAGGATAGGACAAGATCACCAGCACCAGGCCACCAGGTTATACAGTGTGGAGGACAGGACAAGATCACCAGCACCCGGCCACCAGGTTATACAGTGTGGAGGACAGGACAAGATCACCAGCACCAGGCCACCAGGTTATACAGTGTGGAGGACAGGACAAGATCACCAGCACCCGGCCACCAGGTTATACAGTGTGGAGGACAGGACAAGATCACCAGCACCAGGCCACCAGGTTATACAGTGTGGAGGACAGGACAAGATCACCAGCACCAGGCCACCAGGTTATACTGTGTGGAGGACAGGACAAGATCACCAGCACCAGGCCACCAGGTTATACAGTGTGGAGGACAGGACAAGATCACCAGCACCAGGCCACCAGGTTATACAGTGTGGAGGACAGGACAAGATCACCAGCACCAGGCCACCAGGTTATACAGTGTGGAGGACAGGACAAGATCACCAGCACCAGGCCACCAGGTTATACAGTGTGGAGGACAGGACAAGATCACCAGCACCAGGCCACCAGGTTATACAGTGTGGAGGACAGGACAAGATCACCAGCACCAGGCCACCAGGTTATACAGTGTGGAGGATAGGACAAGATCACCAGCACCAGGCCACCAGGTTATACAGTGTGGAGGACAGGACAAGATCACCAGCACCAGGCCACCAGGTTATACAGTGTGGAGGACAGGACAAGATCACCAGCACCAGGCCACCAGGTTATACAGTGTGGAGGACAGGACAAGATCACCAGCACCAGGCCACCAGGTTATACAGTGTGGAGGACAGGACAAGATCACCAGCACCAGGCCACCAGGTTATACAGTGTGGAGGACAGGACAAGATCACCAGCACCAGGCCACCAGGTTATACTGTGTGGAGGACAGGACAAGATCACCAGCACCCGGCCACCAGGTTATACTGTGTGGAGAACAGGACAAGATCACCAGCACCAGGCCACCAGGTTATACAGTGTGGAGGACAGGACAAGATCACCAGCACCAGGCCACCAGGTTATACAGTGTGGAGGACAGGACAAGATCACCAGCACCAGACCACCAGGTTATACTGTGTGGAGGACAGGACAAGATCACCAGCACCAGGCCACCAGGTTATACAGTGTGGAGGACAGGACAAGATCACCAGCACCAGGCCACCAGGTTATACTGTGTGGAGGACAGGACAAGATCACCAGCACCAGGCCACCAGGTTATACAGTGTGGAGGACAGGACAAGATCACCAGCACCAGGCCACCAGGTTATACTGTGTGGAGGACAGGACAAGATCACCAGCACCAGGCCACCAGGTTATACAGTGTGGAGGACAGGACAAGATCACCAGCACCAGGCCACCAGGTTATACTGTGTGGAGGACAGGACAAGATCACCAGCACCAGGCCACCAGGTTATACAGTGTGGAGGACAGGACAAGATCACCAGCACCAGGCCACCAGGTTATACAATGTGGTGGAGGACAGGACAAGATCACCAGCACCAGGCCACCAGGTTATACAGTGTGGAGGACAGGACAAGATCACCAGCACCAGGCCACCAGGTTATACAGTGTGGAAGACAGGACAAGATCACCAGCACCAGGCCACCAGGTTATACAATGTGGTGGAGGACAGGACAAGATCACCAGCACCAGGCCACCAGGTTATACAGTGTGGAAGACAGGACAAGATCACCAGCACCAGGCCACCAGGTTATACAATGTGGTGGAGGACAGGACAAGATCACCAGCACCAGGCCACCAGGTTATACAGTGTGGAGGACAGGACAAGAGGGACCCGCCCGAGAAACTTGCCTAGGTGTGCTTGTGGAGAGGAGTTGCTTGTGGGAACTGTTAAGTGCCTCTCAGTTGACATCAACAGTGTGCAGGATTTATATAATATATCGTAATCACTAATGCATTCTCATTCAATAATAGAAGTTAATAGTAAACTTGAAAGTGTAGGGCATTGAAGGAACCTCACTCGTGAGCTCAATTGAGAACTGAATAACGTGTTAATCCCAGGGAACGCCCCCCCCCCTCCGCTGTAAGCTATAGGTACACACACACACACACACACACACACACACACACACACACACACACACACACACACACACACACACACACACACACACACACACTCACTACTACTGGACCTGAGTGAATCACCACGTGGGAGGTGACAACCGATCACCTCGTCATCCAGACATCGTTATTCATCTAGTTGTGTGAGCGGGAGGCTGACTGGTAGGTACCCCCCTCTGGTCAATTATTCAGGTGTACGGGAATGAGGTAAAATATTATCAAATTCTTGTTCAGTATATCATATATATTTAAAATCTTAAAGTGGCTCCTTTTGGGTAGAGGTTGACACTTACGGGACTCTCGTGGCACACGCACGCATGCACATGTACATATGCATGCACACAAGCACACACATGCAAAAACGCACACGCAAAAACACACACACACATGCTCGGACACACACAAACGTTCAATCAGGGTAGAAATGATTAACACCTTTTGTGGAAAGGGGATAAGACCTCACTCATATTCCACCCCCTCTCTTACCCCCCCCCCCCCATCTCACTATCCCAATACACTCCCCCCCCCCACGACTGACCACAAATACACGCACACATACACACCTGACCACAAGTGACCATCTTTGCCCCCTCCCACACCCCAGTTACCCATGCGTCCCCCATAAACACTCTCCCCCTCTCCCGCTCGCTCCCTCTCCCTCTCCCTCTTTCCCAATCTCCCTCTCTCCTCCTCTCTCCCTCTCCTCCCTCACTATCCCTCCCCTCCCCTCTCTCCCTCTCCTCCCTAAACCTCCCTCGCTCTCCCCCTCTTCTTCCTCTCTCCCTCTACTTTCTCTCTCCTTCCTCTCCCTCCCTCTTTGCCCACATGCTCACACACACACTCCCTCCCTCCCTCCCTCCCATTTGACCACCTGACCTGAAGTGACATCTATGACCCCCCCCCCATCCCCCCAGTTTCCCAGGCATCCCCTCCCCTACAAACACACACACACACACACACAAACACACACTCTCTCTCTCTCTCTCTCTCTCTCTCTCTCTCTCTCTCTCTCTCTCTCTCTCTCTCTCTCTCTCTCTCTCTCTCTCTCTCTCTCTCTCTCTCTCTCCCCCCCCTCCCCACTTGCCCTCCTCTTGACAAATCATATCACAGCATAACAGGAACAGGGGGCAATCATGATGGCCCGAGGAAACAAGGGAACAGGGAAAAGTCAGGGTGATGAAATGAAGGAAATGTTCACCCAGTTTGTGGAAAATAAAGTGAGATGCAGGGAATGATGCAGGAAATGAAGAATGAAATAAGCAACCTGAAAAGAGAGCTGACAGCAGCAAAAGAGGAGATTAGAACCCTCAAAGATAACAGTGTTGATGCTGAGACTCAGATAATCATCCAGGGGGGAGGCAGAAATAGTATACTGGAGTAGAATGCCACTATAAAAGCAACATTTGCAGAAATGCTGAAAAGAAATAACCCTGAAGTAATGTCCACAATGATGGAGGTGGCCATGAAAGCAGCCACCCCACAGGAAGCTGCACACTCCACTAGCCAGTTGCTGGAAGAAAAAGATCAGTGGTAGCTGTGGGTATTAAAGAGCAGGAAGGCTCTAATAGGACAGAGTGGAATGATAAGGACGACACGGCAGTGAATGAAATAATGAAGACACTAGAGATGGAAGGGGCTGAGCATAGAATTGAGAAGGTTTTCAGGTTAGGCTGGTACAACAAAGACCGAGATCGTATGTTAAAGATAGTGTTTGCAAACAAGAACACAAAGGAGTTGATTCTAACAAGGAAAAGCCACCTGCAACATGTGGGAGAATTAAAAAAAGTATTCCTCCAGAGGGACATGATGAGGGGGAGGAGAGAGCCATGGCGGCAGAAGCAAGGAAGAGGCGCAGGGCGAGATGGGAAAGCCAGGAACTCTCAGCTCCCAACACATCATCCCAAGGAGTAAGGGGGGAACCCACAACCAGCTACTCAGTAACACCAGAGGGGAGGGCAACCACACCACCCTCTGCATAGAAAACCCCCCCTACCCCAAACCCTCCCTGCCCCCACTCAAATGCTCAGCCAAATCTCCCTCTCCCCCCACACCCCAGTCCCACGTTGCTACCCCTTCCCTTCTACCACCATGCCCCCCTCCCCTCCTACCACCATGCCCCCCTCCCCCTTTTCCTTCCAGTCCTCCCTCCCCCTTCATCCCATACCCTCTCTGTCCCCCCCCCACTTCACTTGATCCCCCCCCCCCCCGCCCCTCACCCAAGTTACATCTGAGACCCTGTTATCCACTGTTCCTTACACCCATGGAACAGCTTCCCCCACCAGCAGAACACTCACCAAGGAGGGGATTTAATTGAGAAGGGACAGAAGAAAGTGAGCCTCAGGGCAATGTACACTAACATAGATGGAATTACAAATACAGGAAATGAGCTTGGAGAATGGGTACTAGAGGAAAACCCAGACATAATAGCACTCACAGAAACAAAGCTAACGAAAACCATAACAAATGCAGTGTTCCCACAGGACTATTATGTTATGAGGAAGGAGAGGGAAGGAAGAGGTGGTGGTGGTGTAGCTCTGTTGGTAAGAAATGGCTGGGACTTTGAAGAGATGGTTATTCAGGGCTGTGAAGGTTTCAATGATTACATAGCAGTACCATAACAACTCTAGGACAAAAAATTATAGTCATAGTCATATATAATCCACCATCAAATGACAGAAGACCCAGACAGGAATAAGATAGAAACAACATGGCCACCATTAACATAAGAGAGAGAGCAGCTTCTGTTGCCAGCAGGAATGGATCTGGATTACTAATCATGGGGGACTTCAACCACGGGAAAATAGACTGGGAGAACTAGGATCCGCATGAAGGACCAGAAACATGGAGAGCTAAACTGCTGGACGTGGCAACAAGACACTTTCTACAACCCGTTCTCGCAAATTCGTATAGTCAAGATTGACTTATTAAATAAGTGCATAGGTGACATACTAAACATAATAGATACCCTTAAAAAGCTTCATAGAAAACACCGACCTTACCTAACCTTGTTAGTATGTTAAGATAAGCATCTTATAGCTTCGTAATTTCAATTGTTACTTAACCTATTATAGGTATAGGTTAAGTACTAATTGTAATTACGAAGCAATAAGATTCTTATCTTAACATACTAATAAGGTTAGGTAAGGTCGGTGTTTTCTATGAAGCTTTTTAAGGGTATCTATTATGTTTAGTATATCACCTATGCACGTAGTTAATAAGTCAATATTGACTATACGAATTTGCGAGAACGGGTTGCTAAGCCAGCACATCAAGGAACCAACAAGAATGAGAGAAGATGAACCAGCCATGCTCGATCTGATATTTACCCTAGATGAGTGGGATATACGGGAAGTTAATTAAGATGGAAGCACCCTTGGGAATGAGTGACTACAGTGTATTAAACTTTGAGTACCTGGTAGAGCTATGAATTATTTCCCCCAAAAATGAACTAGGAAACAAAAGACTGGCTTACCGGAAAGAAAAATATGACATGAGATGAGATGTTTCCTAAAGAAAATACCTTGGGACACAGACCTCACAGCTAAGTCTGTACAAGATAAGATGGACTATGTAACACAAAAGTGTCAGGAGGCAGTAATCAGGTTCATCCCGTCCCAAAGGGAAAAATCTGAGAGGAAAAAGAAGAATCCATGGTATAATAGGGCATGTATGGAAGCAAAGGACTGAACAAAAGGGCGGGGAGGAACTTCCGGAATAACAGAACACCAGAAAGCAGAGAGAGATACCAGAGAACCAGAAATTAGTATGTTAGGGTGACAAGAGAAGCAGAGAAAAATTATGAAAATTATATAGCAAACAAAGCAAGGACCGAACCAAAGCTACTCCACAGTCACATCAGAAGGAAAACAACAGTGAAAGAACAGGTATTGAAACTTAGAACAGGCGAGGACAGGTATACAGAGAATGACAGAGGTGTGTGAAGAACTCAACAAGAGGATCAAAGAGGTCTTCACAATTGAATAAGGTGAGGTCACTGTGCTAGCAGAAAGGGAAGTAAACCAGGCGACCTTGGAAGGGTTCGAAATTACGAGTGAGGAGGTCAAGAGACACCTGGTGGATCTGGATGTTAGAAAGGCTGTTGGTCCAGATGGGATCTCGCCATGGGTACTAAAAGAGTGTGCAGAGGCACTTTGCTTGCCACTCTCCATAGTGTATAGTAAGTCACTGGAGACGGGAGACCTACCAGAAATATGGAAGACGGCGAATGTGGTCCCAATATACAAAAAGGGCATCAGGCAAGAGGCACTGAACTACAGGCCAGTGTCCTTGACTTGTATACCATGCAAGGTGATGGAGAAGATCGTGAGAAAAACCTAGTAACACATCTGGAGAGAAGGGACTTCGTGACAAATCGCCAACATGGGTTCAGGGAGGGTAAATCTTGCCTTACAAGCTTAATAGAATTCTACGACCAGGTGATAAAGAGTAAGCAAGAAAGAGAAGGCTGGGCGGATTGCATTTTTTTTGGATTGTCAGAAAGCCTTTGACACAGTCCCTCATAAGAGGCTGGTACATAAGCTGGAGAGAAAGGTTGGAGTAACTGGCAAAGTGCTCCAGTGGATAAGGGAATACCTAAGCAATAAGAAGCAAAGCGTTACATTGAGGGGTGAGACCTCAGATTGGCGTGAAGTCACCAGTAGACTCCCACAGGGCTCTGTACTCGGTCCTATCCTGTTTCTAATATACGTAAACGATCTCCCGGAGGGTATAGACTCATTCCTTTCAATGTTTGCCGACGATGCCAAAATTATGAGAAGGATTAAGACAGAGGAGGACTGCTTGAGGCTTCAAGAAGACCTAGACAAACTGAAGGAATGGTCGAACAAATGATTGTTAGAGTTTAACCCAAGCAAATGTAATGTAATGAAGATAACTGTAGGGAGCAGGAGGCTAGTTACAAGGTATCATTTGGGAGATGGAATTCTTCGAGACAGAGAGAGAGAGAAGAACCTGGGGTTTGATATTACGCCAGACCTGTCCTTTGAAGTCCATACCAAGAGGATAACATTAGTAACATATGCAAGGTAGGCTCACATAAGAACGGCAATTAAACACTTGTGTAAGGAATAAGGAATCAGAACTTTGTATACTATCTATGTCAGACCAATCCTAGAGTATGCAGCACCAGCATCGAGTCCATATCTAGTCAAGCATAAGACACCTGCTTGATGGGGTTCTACTCCCAAACCAGGAAACTGGAAATGCTTCAAAGGTTTGCCACCAGACTAGCACCCGGGCTGAGAGGTATGACCTACGAGGAGAGACTACGGGAATTAAACCTCACGACGCTGGAAGACAAGAGTTAGGGGGACATGATCACCACGTACAAGATTCTCAGAGGAATTGACAGGGGTAGATAAAGAACAGGGTAGATGGGAGACTTCAACCACGGGAATATAGATAGGGAGAACAGAGACCCACATGGAGGACCAGACACATGTAGAGCTAAGCTGCTGGACGTGGCAACAAACTTTCTAAGCCAACACATCAAGGTACCGACAAGAATGAGAGGAGAGGATGAACCAGCTATTCTTGATCTGATATTTACCCTAAATGAGTCGGATTTAAGGGAAGTCAAGTTGGAAGCCTCCATGGGAATGAGTGATCACAGTGTATTGATCTTTTAGTACCTCGTAGAGCTAGGATTTATCTTCCACAAAAAATAACCAGGAAAAAATGGGCTGGCATACCGAAAGGGAAATTCTGAGGGGATGAGAACATTCCTAAAGGATATACCATGGGACACAGAACTCATAACTAAGTCCGTACAAGACATGGACAATGTCACCCAAAAGTGTTAAGAGGCAGTAAACAGGTTTATCCCGGCCCGAAAAGGAAAAAAACGAGAAACAAAAGAAACCGTAGTTTAATAGGGCATGCATGGAAGCAAAGGAACTGAACAAAAGGGCGTGGAGGAACTTCCGAAATAACAGCAGAAAGCAGAACACCTGAAAGCAGAGAAAGATACCAGAAATGAGTATGTTAGTGTGAGAAGAGAAGCTGAGAAAAGTATGAAAATTATATAGCTAATATAGTCAAGACCGAACCAAAGCTATTACACAGTCACATCAGGGGAAACAACAGTGAAGGAACAGGTGATGAAACTTAGAACAGGTGAGGATAGGTACACAGAGAATGACAGAGAGGTATGTGAAGAACTCAACAAGAGGTTCCAAGAAGTCTTCACAATAGAACGAACAAAGTGAGGTCCATGCACTATGAGAGGTGCCAGTGAACCAGGCGGTCTTGGAAGGATTCGAAATTACACGATGAGGTCAAGTGGCATCTGTTGTATCTGTACGTGAGAAAGGCTGTTGGCTCAAATGGAATCTCGCCATAGGGTATTGAAAGTGTGCAGAAGCACTTTGCTTGCCACTCTCCATAGTGTATAGTAGGTCATTGGAGTCTGGAGACCTACCAGAAATATGGAAGATGGCTAATGTAGTCCCAATATACAAAAAGGGTGACAGACAAGAGGCACTGAACTACAGGCCAGTGTCCTTAACTTGTATACCATGCAAGGTGATGGAGAAGATTGTGAGAAAACACCTAGTAACACCTCTGGAGAGAAGGGACTTCGTGACAACCCGTCAACATGGGTTCAGGGAGGGTAAATCTTGCCTTACAGGCTTAATAGAATTCTACGATCAGGTGACAAATATTAAGAAAAAAAGACAAGGATAGGCAGACTGCATTTTCTTGGACTGTCAGAAAGCCTTTGACACAGTACCCCATAAGAGGCTGATGAATAAGCTGGAGAAACAGGCAGGAGTAACTGGTAGGGCGCTCCAGTGGATAAGGGAGTACCTAAGCAATAGGAAGCAGAGAGTTACAGTGAAAGGTGAGACCTCAGAATGGCGTGAAGTCACCAATGGAGTTCCACAGGGCTCTGTACTCGGACCTATCCTGTTTCTGATATACGTAAATGATCTCCCAGAGGGTATAGACTCATTCCTCTCAATGTTTGCTGACGACGCCAATATTATTAGAAGGATTAAGACAGGAGGAGGAGGACAGCTTGAGGCTTCAAGAAGACCTGGACAAGCTGCAGGATTGGTTGAACAAGTGATTGTTAGAGTTTAACCCAAGCAAATGTAATGTAATGAAGATAGGGGTAGGAAGCAGAAGACCAGGTACAAGATATCATTTGAGATGAAATACTTCGAGTAAAAGAGAGAAAGACCTGGGGGTTGATATCATTGCCAGACCTGTCCCCTGAAGCTCATATCAAGACGATAACATCAGCGGCATATGCCCGGTCGGCCAACATATGAACGGCCTTTAGAAACTTCTGTAAGGAATCATTTAGAACTTTGTATACCACATATGTCAGACCAATCCTGGAGTATGCAGCTCCAGCATGGAGTCAATATCTAGTCAAGCATAAGAGTAAGCAGGAAAAGGTTCAAAAGGTTTGCCACCAGACTAGCACCCAAAATTAGGGGTATGTGCCACGAGGAGAAACTACAGAAATTAAACCTCACATCACTGGGAAACACAAGTTAGGGGGACATGATCACCACATAAAAGATTCTCTGAGGAATTGATAGGGTAGATAAAGACAAGACTATTTAACACCAGGAGCACATGCACAAGGGGACATAGGTGGAAACTGAGTGCCCAAATGAGCCATAGACACATTAGAAAGAATTTTTTCAGTGCCCGAGTAGTAAACAAATGGAATGCATTAGGAAGTGATGTGGTGGAGGCTGACTCCATACACAGTTTCAAGTGTAGATATGATAGAGCCCAGTAGGCTCAGACCCTGTACACCAGTTGATTGACAGTTGAGAGGCGGGACCAAAGAGCCAGAGCTCATCCCCCGCAAGCACAACTAGGTAAGTACGCACACGCGCGCGCGCGCACACACACACCAACCCATCCTCCGAACTGACAGTACGATTTAATACTAAGTGTAATAAGTACATTTTCTTACTGTCATAAACAGTGCATAATTGCACTTATGGGGCTGTTACATTTACCCAACCCCCTCCCCTGATTAAATTCTCCTCGTTTTCTGTTAAGACACTCAGAATTTTAGGATGAAGTTTTTAATTTCAATTTGTAATACACAAGTTTTAAATATCAGGAATTTCTTTTCAGGTTTATTAAACATAGATTTTATAAAAAAATTAAAATATCCTGAGTTTCTTTATAATTTATTGATATATTTTAGTTTTGTTTTATTAGTTTTATAAAACTGTAATATCAATATAGCTATAGGTTAAGTACTAATTGTAATTAAGAAGCAATCAATTATTATCTTCAAAAACTAAGACGGTTAGGTGAGGTCGTGGTTTTCTATTCAGCTTTTCAGGTAAACTCAAATATTCACAATATATTTGACAGTACGATTTATACTATGTGAAAATAAGTACAATTCCTAACTGTTACGAATAGTACATAATTGGACTTATTTGTCTCCTTACATTTACCACCCCAATTTTGGAGGACGGGCTGCACACACACACCCTGTCTCGCCTTTCTCTTTTTTCCTCTCTCTCTCTCTCTCTCTCTCTCTCTCTCTCTCTCTCCCTTCTTTCGTTCTCCTCCCCTCTCCCTCTCCTCCCTCTCCCTCTCCTCCCCCTCTCCCTCTCCTTCCCTCTATCCTCCCCTCCCCTTCTTTCCCCCCTCTCCCCCTTCCCTCTCTCCCCCCCTCCCTCTCTCATATCTCTTGCATCTCTGTCTCCCCCCCCTTCTCTCATCTCTCACCTATCTCTTTTCCCCCCTTCTCTCTCCCTCTCATACGGCAAAACATGACAGGGAGACAAACATGGCAGGATCAAACTCAGAGGAAGGGGAAGAACAGGAAGCCTGGATTAGGGTAACATTCCAGCAAATGTGGAATGATTTCAGTGGAGGACTGAGAGTAATGATGGAGACAGTAACCAACCTGCAGGATGAACTAAGGGCGGCAAAGGAGGAGATAAGAAGCCTGAAGGAGTCTCCTCCACAATACCAGACACAGACCATCCCTCAGGGAGATGGTGATGCTCCTGTTGAGGGGACTACTACAAAACAACCATCATTTGCAGAACTGCTTAAAAAGAGCCCTGAAGCTAGGTCTGCAGTTACGGAAATTGCCATGAAAGTGGCTTCTTCTCAAGAAGCAGCTATGTATACTAGCCAGCTGATAGAGCTAAAGAGAGAAGTAGTAATAGTAGGCATTAAGGAGCAAACAGGACCCAGTCCAACGGAGTGGAGAGACAAGGACAAAAATGAAGTTAACGAGACCCTTAAATGATAAAAGATGGTGACAGCTGGCCAGAATATTCAAAAAGGTTTCAGGTTTGGACAGTACAACAAGGACAGAGACCGATTAATAAAGGTCGTATTCACGAGCGAGAGAACAAAAGAGGAACTGTTAGCAAGGAAGAGTAGACTAGCAAATGTATCGAAGTTCAAAAAAGTATTCCTGCAGAGGGATACAACAAGGGACGAGAGAATGAGCACAGAAGCCGCGAGGAAGGAACGCAGGGAGAAAGAAAGGAATCAGAGCCACAACCCCGAGCCCTACAATCCCAGAGGGGAGTGGGGAACCCTCCACAAGCAGTTCCACAGACACAGTGAGAGAAGCACCACCCCCAACTCTCCACCCAAAATATGTGCCCAAGGTGCCCACCTAGGGCACCCTCTCCCCCCTCCACCCCTCCCCAGGATCCCCCTTCTCCCCCCCCAAGTCCTCCCTAATCACACATGCCCTACCTTCTCCCCCACCCCAAGCCCTCCAATGTCCCCCACCCCCCTAAACCCTCCAGTATCCCCCACCCCTCTGAACCTTCCCTTCTCCCCAACTCCACTAAGACCTCCCTTCTTCCTCATCTCCCTCAGCCCTCCTTTTCCGCCAACCTCATACCCCTTTAAACCTGCTTCCTCTTCTGCCCCCCCCCCAAGGCCCCCAACCCCCAAGAACACCCTCCCTCCCATACCTCCCCCCCCCAAGCCTCCCTTCTCCCACTCTCCCAAGCCCCTCTATCCTCCCCCTCTCACACCCCCCCCCCCCACAAGCCTCCTCCTGCCTCCCAACCCCCCAAGCCCACTTTTCTCTCCACCCCCCCCCCCAAGCTCTCCCTACTACACCACCCTCCCCGTACCAGATCCTCCCAGCCCCCGTACACCCCAGATCCCCAGGTCCCCCTTCATACGCCCTCCCATCCTGGTCCCTTCCAATTTAACTGCTTCAGGGGAAGCAATAGAAACAGAGAGGACAAAAGTGTCAGTTTCAGGGTAATGTACTCACTCATAAATGGGATTACATTTAATTTGCAATTAAATTACATTATTTAATTTTCAATTACATTATAAGCAAGGCAAGTGAACCCAGATGTAATCAGACTCACAGAATCAAAACTCTCAGGAATCAGAACGAATGCAGTGTTTCCCCAGGACTACACTGTTATAAGGAAAGAGAAGAAAGGAAGCAGAGGAGGTGGAGTGGCCCTACTAATGAGAAAGGAATGGAGTTTCAAGATGGTGGTTATCCCGGGCTGCGAGTGATTCAGAGACTACATAAAAGGCACCATTACAATGGGAGGACCAAAAGTAGTAGTAGCGGTGATATATAACCCTCCACCAAATGACAGAAGACCAAGGCAAGAGTATGACAACAACAACATGGCAGTTAACACTATAATTGAGAGGACAGCCTCTGCTGCCTGTCATAGATCCCACCTGCTCATCATGAGGGACTTCAATCACAGAAGGATAGACTGGGAGAACAAGGAACCACATGGAGGTGAGGATACATGGAGAGCCAAACTATTGGAGGTGGCGACAACAAACTTTTTAAGCCAGCATGTCAGGGAATCCACAAGGATAAGAGTAATTGATGAACCAGCGAGACTCGACCTAGTCTTCACTCAGAACGACTCAGACATAAGGAAAATGGCACCTTTCGATGCCCCCAGGATGAATGAGCGACAACAGTGCACTGGTGTTTGAGTATCTGGTTGAAGAAGGATTATTGAACTCGAGGAGGAGTACTGAAAACAAAAGAATGGCATTCCGAAAGGGAAACTATGAGGAGATAAGAAAATTCCTAACATATATAACATGCGAAAAAGAGCTCTGGGGAAAGATGGCCCAAGACATGATGGACTACATCATGCAGAAGTTTAATGAAGCAGCAAACAAGTTTGTCCCAATCCAAAAGAAAAACAATGAAATGAAGATGAGATACCCATGGTTTAATCAGAGATGTAGGCTAGATAAGCAGCAAAGTAAAAGAGCATGGAGAAACTATAGAAATAACAGGACACTTGAGAGCAGAGAAAGATACCAGAGTGCCAGGAATGAATATGTCAGGTTGAGAAGAGAGGCAGAAAGACAATACGAAAATGACATCGCAAGCAAGGCAAAGACTCAGCCTAAATTGCTGCACAGCCACATCAGGAGAAAAACAACAGTAAAGGAACAGGTAATGAAATTAAGGATAGGGACAGACGGATTCACTACAAACGACAAGGAAGTGTGAGGAACTGAAAAAGAAATTCCAGGTCTTCTCTTTAAAGCAAGGAGAAATTCCAGACATAAGAGAAGGAGTAGTTAAACAGGAACCAATAGAAGAGTTTGACATTACCAGTGGAGAAGTAAGGTAGCTTTGACTAGAGATGGATGTGACAAAGGCTATATGCCCACATGGAATCTTCCCTTGGATACTACAGGAAGGAGCAGAAGAATTGTGCCTCCCACTCTCCATAGTGTATAACAAAACTCTGGCAACAGGGGTTATCTTGAGATGGTTATCTTGAGATGATTTTGGGACTTTTTTAGTGTTCCCGCGGCCCGGTCCTCGACCAGGGCTCCACCCCCAGGAAGCAGCCCGTGACAGCTGACTAACACCCAGGTACCTATTTTACTGCTAGGTAACAGGGGTATAGGGTGAAAGAAACTCTGCCCAATGTTTCTCGCCGGCGCCCGGGATCGAACCCAGGACCACAGGATCACAAGTCCAGCGTGCTGTCCGCGCGGCCGACCGCCTCCACAAGGGAGCCGAACCTCCAGAGGGAGGTTCCTTCAGGTTCCTACAGGTTCCTCCAGTTCCTCCAGGGGAACTGACAAGAATTTGGAAAGCGGCTGATGTATTCCCGATATACAAGGGAGATAGACAGAAGGCACTGAACTACAGGCCAGTGTCCCTAACTTGCATACCATGCAAGCTGATGGAGAAGATTGTGTGTAAAAAGCTAGTGGAACATCTGGAGCGAAAGAACTTTGTAATACAGCATCAGCATGGGTTCAGTGATGGCAATTTCTGCCTCACAGGATTAATTGAATTCTACGACCAGGCAGCAAAAATCAGGCAAGAAAGAGGGGTGGGCAGACTGCATATTTTTGGTTTGCAACAAAGCCTTTAACACAGTACCACACAAGAGGCTAGAGAAAAAGCTGGAGACGCAGACAGGAGTGAAAGGGAAGGTACTCCATTGGATAAGGGAGTACCTAATCAACAGAAGACAGTGAGGGACGTTGAGGGGTGAGGTCTCAGACTGGCGAGACGTCACCAGTGGAGTCACCAGTGGAGTTCCGCAGGGGTCGGTCCTTGGACCTATACTGTTTCTGATATATGTAAATGATCTCCCAAAAGGTATACACTCGTTTCTTTCACTGTTTTCTTTCACTTTCACTGTTTGCAGTAGAAGACCCAGGCAGGAGTACGAGGACAGCAACAAGACATGTATAGATGAACTGCAGAGGGCAGCAACTATAGCGCATAGAATGAGAGCGAAGCTGCTGGTCATGGGGGACCTAAATCACGGAGAGATAGATTGGGAAACGAGGAATCCCCATGGCGGGGAGGAGACCTGGGGAGCAAAGCTGGTAGACGTTATTGACAGGAATTTCCTAACACAGCATGTGAAGGAAGATACTAGGGAAACAGGAGGGGATACGCCCAGCCTATTAGATCTCATTTTCACCCAGAATGTAGAAGACATCGAGCAGTTGGAACATGAAATACCACTAGGAGCCAGTGACCATTGTGTCCTAGTCTATGACTACATGATGGAGCTTAAAATTGTGACCAAAGGACAAGAGGTCCGGGAAAGGAGACTTGATTACAGAAAAGGGGACTACAGAAGGATAAGGGACTACCTGGGAGAAGTGTAGTGGGAGGAAGAACTTAAGAGGAAAAACAGTGCAAGGTATGATGAACCAAGTCATATGGAAATGCAAGGAGGCCGAAGAGAGATTTATTCCAACAGTAAAGGAAAAAAGCAGGAGGGAATATAATAACCCATGGTTTAATAGACAGTGTCAGGAAGCAAAGGTGAAAAGCAGGAGGGAGTGGAGGAAGTACAGAAGACAAAGGACAGAGGACAACAGGATTAGATGTAACAGTACTAGGAATGATTACATTAACATAAGACGAGTGTCGGAAAGAAATTATGAGAATGATATTGCGATCAAAGCGAAAAAGCAACCTAAATTACTACATAGCCATATAAGAAGGAAGATGTCGGTAAATGACCAAGTGACAAGACTGAGGAAAACAGAAGGGGCATATACAGAAAGCGACAAGGAAATCTGCGAGGTACTGAATGCAAGTTTCCATGGAGTGTTCACAATCGAGCCTGAGCAGCTCCCATTGTTAGAAGAGATTACCATAGATGAAAGACTATCAGATATAGAGATGACAGCAGAGGATGTAATGAAACAGTTGACAACACTGGATGCAAGTAAAGCTGTTGGACCAGACAAAGTATCACCGTGGATACTTAAAGAGGCAGCGCAGGTTCTCAGCGTGCCTCTGGCAATGATCTTTAATGAGTCACTTATGTCGGGAGAATTGCCCAGTTGCTGGAAGGAGGCAAATGTCGTACCGATTTTCAAGAAAGGAAATAGGGAGGAGGCACTTAACTACAGACCCGTATCACTGACAAGCATCCCCTGCAAAATACCTGAAAGAATAATTAGGCTAAGACTTGTTGAGCACCTGCAGAGCATTGGGTTTGTAAACAAGCACCAACATGGGTTCTGGACAGGGAAATCATGCTTAACAATCCTTTTAGAATTCTATGATAAAGTAACAAGGATAAGGCAGGACAGAGAAGGCTGGGCAGACTGCATATTTCTTGACTGCCAAAAGGCCTTTGATACAGTACCGCACATGAGACTGCTATACAAACTTGAGAGGCAGGCAGGAGTAAGCAGAAAGGCCCTAGCATGGGTGAAGAACTACCTAACAGGAAGAAGCCAGAGGGTAATGGTAAGGGGCGAGAAGTCGAACTGGCGAACAGTAACAAGTGGAGTACCTCAAGGATCGGTGCTGGGACCAATCCTCTTTCTAATTTACGTAAATGATATGTTTACAGGAGTGGAATCATATATGTCAATGTTTGCGGATGACGCAAAATGAATGAGAAGAGTTGTGACAGACGAGGATTGTTGGATCAACCAATAGGACTTAAACAGGTTGCAGAGATGGTCAGGGAAATGGCTACTGGAGTTTAACACCAGTAAATGTAGTTATGGAAATGGGATCAGGTGATAGAAGACCAAAGGGACAGTACACAATGAAGGGGAAAAGCCTACCTGTAACGATTCGAGAAAGGGACCTGGGAGTGGATGTGACACCTAATCTAACTCCTGAGGCACATATAAATAGGATAACGACAGCAGCGTACTCTACACTGGTGAAAATTAGAACTTCATTCAGAAACCTAAATGAGGAGGCTTTTAGGGCGCTTTACACTGCCTACGTGAGACCCGTCTTAGAGTATGCCGCGCAATCATGGAGCCCCCACCTGAAATAACACATAAGGAAACTGGAGAAGGTTCAGAGGTTTGCGACGAGGCTTGTCCCAGAGTTACGAGGGATGGGATATGAAGAGCGTCTGAAGGAACTGAACCTTACGACACTAGAGAAAAGAAGGGAGAGAGGAGAGGAGATATGATAGGGACATATAAAATACTCAAGGGAATTGACAAAGTGGAAATAGATGAAATGTTCACACATAATAATAACAGAACGAGGGGACATGGGTGGAAACTGGAAACTCAGATGAGTCACAGAGATGTTAGGAAGTTTTCTTTCAGCGAGAGAGTAGTGGAAAAATGGAATGCACTTGGGGAACAGGTTGTGGAAGCAAACTCTATTCATACTTTTAAAATTAGGTATGATAGGGAAATGGGACAGGAGTCATTGCTGTAAACAACCGATAGCTGGAAAGGAGGGATCCAAGAGTCAATGCTCGATCCTGCAAGCACAAATAGGCGAGTACAAATAGGTGAGTACACACTCTCCCACACACACACACACACACACACACACACACACACACACACACACACACACACACACACACACACACACACACACACACACACACACACACACTCTCCCACACACACACAGTTGAGTCTTGGGTCAGCTTTGATCGTGAGCAGACGTGTAGGGTCTGCGGTCGCGTTAACGGAGGGAACAATAGGGTTCAAGGGCGCGGGTGTACTGTGCAGTGAGAATCGGGACAGTGTAAATTGAACAGTGGCATTGTAATGCAACACATTGATCACATCTCGTGGTGAATTATCTTAGTGAATTTAGAGAAGATAGCTAGTGAATATCGACTTCTTGAGGAAGCATCAGTCGCATCAGCCGGGACACAATAGGAGACCTGAAGACCTCACAGGATTACCGACGACACGCCGTGTATTCACCTAGAGTGCTTGTGGGAGGCTGGCTGGTAAGTGTCTCTCATAAGTCTCCAACAGTGTACAAGGTTTATATAATATCATATCATAGACACTATTGCATTCCATTCAATAATACAATCGTAATAATACAACCGTGGTAGACAGGTAACAGGGACAGCAACTGTGAGCTCACTGGGAACCCAGATAAGCCGCTAATCCTCCCCCACCCGCCGTAATCTGAAGACTACACCTCACCCATCTCTTAACCCACCATCTCACTCTCCCAACACACTCCCCCCCCCCCACCACCACTCCCACTCTCCCAAAACACTCCCCCCCCCCCCCACCACACCCACTCACACTAGGACTATTCTTGCTCTCTCTCTTGCTCTCTCTCTCTTGCTCTCTCTCTCTTGCTCTCTCTCTCTTGCTCTCTCTCTCTTGACAACATGGCAGGTGGCAGCAACAGGGACACAGGGAACAGCCAAATTGATCAAACGAGGGACATGTTAACCCAAGTTCTGGAGGGATTCAGGAAGGAGATGCAGGAAATGAGGATTACAATTAACAACCTGCAAAGTGAGCTGACATCAGCAAGGGAGGAGATCAAATCCCTCACAGAAAAAAATAAAAAGACCGAGCATCAGATTATCATCCAAAGGAAAGGTGGGAATGTTACAGAGGCATTTCCTTCCAATGTACCTGAAACATTTGCAGACATACTGAAAAAGAGCTCAGAAGCAATGGACACAGTGAGGGAGGTAGCGATGCAAGCAGCCACCTCACAGGAAGCAGCAATATGCACCACTCAGCTGCCGGAGAGAAAAAGATCAGTGGTAGTTGTAGGCATAAAAGAACAGGAAGGATCCAACAGGCAAGAATGGAATAGCAAGGATAGAGAGGCAGTACAGGGGCTACTGAAAGGGTTACAGATGGAAGGGGCTGAACGAAACATTGAGAAGGTTTTCAGGTTGGGCTGGAACAACAAGAACAGAAACTGACTTGTAAAGGTGGTGTTTACAAACGAAACCACGAAGGAGGATATTCTCGAAAGGAAGAGTCGACTGCAGCATGTGGAGGGATACAAGAAAGTATTCCTGCAGAGGGACAGGACGAAGGAGGAGAGAGCCAGGGCAGCAGAGGCAAGGAGGAAGCGCAGAGAGGGAGAAGCAAACCAGGAAATCACAGCCCCCAACACAACAGTCCTAGAGACAAGAGGCGAACCCAAAACCAGCATCCCAGCAACACCAGAGGGGAGGGCAACCCCACCACCCTCCTCTGCATAGAAACTCTCCCTTCCCCTTACCCTACCTGCCCCCACCCAACCCTCCCTCCCTCCACCCCCCACCCCATTCTTACCCTGTCATCCCTTCCCCATTCCCATCATGACCCCCCTCCCACCTTTCCCTCCCTCCCCCTTCATCCCATAGCCTCCCTATCCCTCCTCCCCCCTCACCCCGTATCCTCCATGTCCCCCCTATCTCCTTAACCCACACCCTACCTGTCCCCCTTTCCATGAAACCCCCACCCCAAACTCCCCTGAAACCCTGCAAACCACCTCACAGATCATCTCACCCACTGAAAAGCTTCCCACACCAGCAGAATGCTCGCCAAGAAAGGGGCAAGAAAATGAACTGAAGAAAGTGAGCTTCAAGGCAATGTACACTAACATAGATGGAATTACTAATAAAACAAGTGAACTCGGAGAATGGGCACTAGAAGAAAACCCAGACATAATAGCACTCACAGAAACAAAGCTAACAAACACCATAACAAACGCAGTGTTTCCACAGGGCTACTATGTAGTGAGGAAAGAGAGAGAAGGAAGAGGAGGTGGTGTAGCTTTGCTACTAAGAGAAGGTTGGAGTTTCGAAGAGATGGTAATTCAGAACTGTGAAGGTTTCAGTGACTACATATCAGGCACCATAGCAACTGGAGGACAGAAAATTATAGTAGTAGTCATATATAACCCCCCACCGAATGTCAGAAGACCCAGACAGGAATAGGATAGAAACAACTTGGCCACCATCAATATAATAGAGAGAGCAGCTTCTGTGGCTAGCAGGAACGGATCCAGGCTACTAATCATGGGAGACTTCAACCATGGAAAGATAGATTGGGGGAACAAAGACCCACATGGAGGCCCAGACACATGGAGAGCTGTTGTAATCCACAAGTTAGTAGGAATTATTAGCTAGAGGATCATTACTACAACACTTAACGAATGATGATTGGAAGTACATGTTAAGTAGACAGACTATGGATCACATATCTAAGAAAGGTCAATGGATTAAGACCGAAGATGTTTAGCAAAATTAATAATTCCTGGAAAGAGGAATTATTCTTCGTCAGGCTTCTAGGAACAAGATTACCGATTCTAGGGATAAGGTTAATCGGATTATACCTTCCTTGAGAGGTGGGGTGAAATGGTTGAGGTAGATGGCTGACTGGAGTCAGTCTGATTGTGGGAGTTGAACTGAGAAGTCCTCTGGATCTCCATCTGTGGCAGCAGCGAAGTGTAGCAGACAGCTATGCGAGAACCTGATGTGATCTTAGTGACCAAGTTAAGTCTGCAGTATGTGGGTATTGAATGTAAGACTAACCGGGTGTGGAGCGTTGTAGTAATCATTCTGTATTAGGGACTTAGGCGGAAGTTACGAGTGTGGGTGGTGATCACGGAGGTCAAGTGGTCTATGGGTATTGGAAGTGTATTGACCTAATAGAGTATGTTAATATGTTATTATTTGTCAGAGTCTATTCTTTGTAATTAAATGACAAAACCCGACGTCCTTTAAATACCTTCCATATGTTCATTCATTGTGTTCCAGTACAAACCTAGTGGTATGCCTCAAGGGTCTGGTGTGTGTAGGAGTACACGGTGGCAGTAACGGTTGCTGAGGCAAGGTGTTATGTGTTGTGTAATCGCTGTGTTCGGAATGAACCGGGGTTCAGCGTCACGACAGAGCTAAGCTGTTGGATGTGGCAACAAGAAACTTTCTAAGTGAACACGTCAAGGGACCGACAAGAACGAGAGGAGGGGATGAACCAGCCTTGCTTGATCTGATATTTTCCCTAAATGAGTCGGATATAAGGGAAGTTAAGTTGGAAGCCCCCTTGGGAATGAGTGATCATAGTGTATTGAGCTTTGAGTACCTGGTTGAGCTAGGAATTATCACCCCCAAAAAAGAACTGGGAAACAAAGGGCTGGCGTACCGAAAGGGAAACTATGAGGAGATGAATAAATTCCTATGGGATATACATTGGGACACAGAACTCGGTACCAAGTCTGTACAAGACATGATGGACTATGTCACCCAAAAATGTCAGGAGGCTGTAAGCAGGTTTGTCCCAGCCCAACAGGAAAAAACAGAGAAGCAAAGGAAGAATCCGTGGTTTAATAGGGAATGTATGAAAGCAAAGGAGCTGAACAAAAGGGCATGGAGGAACTTCTGTAATAACAGAACACCAGAAAGTAGAGAGAGATACCAGAGAACCAGGAACGAGTATGTTAGTGTGAGAAGAGCAGCTGAGAAAAGGAATGAAAATGATATAGCTAATAAAGCCAAGACCGAACCAAAGCTACTACACAGTCACATCAGGAGGAAAACAACAGTGAAGGAACAGGTGATGAAACTTAGGCTGGGCGAGGACAGGTACACAGAGAATGACAAAGAGGTGTGTGAAGAACTCAACAAAAGGTTCCAGGAAGTCTTTACAATAGAACAGGGAGAAGTCACGGTGCTAGGAGAGATGGCAGCAAACCAGGTAACCTTGGAAAGGTTCGAAATTACAAGAGATGAGGTGGAAAGGTTCGAAATTACAAGAGATGAGGTCAAGAAGCACCTATTGGAGCTGGATGTGAGAAAAGCTGTTAGGCCGGATGGAATCTCACCATGGGTATTGAAAGAGTGTGCAGGAGCACTTAGCTTGCCACTCTCCATAGTGTATAGTAGGTCACTGGAAACGGGAGACCTACCAGAAGTATGGAAGACTGCTAATGTAGTACCAATATTTAAAAAGGGTGACAGACAAGAGGCACTGAAATACAGGCCAGTGTCCTTAACTTGTATACCATGCAAGGTGATGGAGAAGATTGTGAGAAAAAACCTAGTAACACATCTGGAGAGAAGAGACTTCGTGACAACCCATCAACATGGGTTCAGGGAGGGTAAATCTTGCCTTACAGGCTTGATAGAATTCTATGATCAGGTGACAAAGATTAAGTAAGAAAGAGAAGGATGGGCGGACTGCATTTTTTTGGACTGTCGGAAAGCCTTTGACACAGTACCCCATAAAAGGTTAATGCATAAGCTGGAGAAACAGGCAGGAGTAACTGGTAGGGCGCTCCAGTGGATAAGGGAGTACCTAAGCAATAGGAAGCAGAGAGTTATAGTGAGGGGTGAGACCTCAGAATGGCGGGAAGTCACCAGTGGAGTCCCACAGGGCTCTGTGCTTGGACCTATCCTGTTTCTGATATACGTAAATGATCGCCCAGAGGGTATAGACTCATTCCTCTCAATGTTTGCTGACGACGCCAAAATTATGAGAAGGATTAAGACAGAGGAGGATAGCTTGAGGCTTCAAGAAGACCTGGACAAGCTGCAGAAATGGTCGAACAAATGGATGTTAGAGTTTAACCCAAGCAAATGTAATGTAATGAAGATAGGAGTAGGAAGCAGGAGACCAGATACAAGATATCACTTGGGAGATGAAATACTTCAAGAGTCAGAGAGAGAGAAAGACCTGGGGGTTGATATCACGCCAGACCTGTCCCCTGAAGCTCATATCATGAGGATAACAGCAGCAGCATATGCCAGGTTGGCTAACATAAGAACGGCCTTTAGAAACTTGTGTAAGGAATCTTTCAGAACATTATATACCACATATGTCAGACCAATCCTGGAGTATGCGGCTCCAGCATGGAGTCCATATCTAGTCAAGCATAAGACTAAACTGGAAAAGGTTCAAAGGTTTGCCACCAGACTAGTACCCGAGCTGAGAGGTATGAGCTACGAGGAGAGACTACGGAAATTGAACCTCACTTCGTTGGAAGACAGAAGAGTTAGGGGGACATGATCACCACATTCAAGATTCACAAGGGAATCGACTGGGTTGATAAAGATAGGCTATTTAACACAAGGGGCACACGCAGTAGGGGACACAGGTGGAAACTGAGTGCCCAAATGAGCCACAGAGATATTAGAAAGATCTTTTTTAGTGTCAGAGTGGTTGACAAATGGAATGCATTAGGAAGCAATGTGGTGGAGGCTGACTCCATACACAGTTTCAAGTGTAGATATGATAGAGCCCAATAGGCTCAGGAACCTGTACACCTGTTGATTGACGGTTGAGAGGCGGGACCAAAGAGCCAGAGCTCAACCCCCACAAGCACAACTAGGTGAGTACAACTAGGTGAGTACACACACTCCCCCCCCCCACACACACTCTCCCCCCCCCACACACACACACTCCCCCCCCACACACACTCTCCCCCCCCACACACACACTCCCCCCCCACACACACACTCTCCCCCCCCCCCCACACACACTCTCCCCCCCACATACACACCCCCTCCCCCTCCCACACACACACTCTTCCTCCCCCCCTCACACACACTCTCCCCTACACACACACACACACACACACTCTCCCCCACATGCACACACTCTCCCCCCCACACACACACTACCCCCCCCCCCACACACACACACTACCCCCCCCCCCTCCCACACACACACACACTCTCCCCCTCACACACTCACTCCCCCACCCCACACACACTCTCCCACACACACACACACTCCCACACGCACACACACACTCCCACACGCACACACACACACACTCACACGATAAAAACAACATGGCCACCATTAACATAATAGAAAGAGCAGCTTCTGTTGCTAGCAGGAATGGATCTGGACTACTAATTATGGGAGACTTCAACCATGGGAAGATAGATTGGAAGAACATAGACCCGCATTGAGGACCAGAAACATGGAGAGCTAAGCTGCTGGACGTGGCAACAAGAAACTTTCTAAGCCAGCACATCAAAGAACCAACAAGAATGAGAGGAGAAGATGAACCAGCAATGCTTGATTTGATATTTACCCTAAATGAGTGGGATATAAGGGAAGTCAAGATGGAAGCACCCTTGGGAATGAGTGACCACAGTGTATTGAACTTTGAGTACCTGGTAGAGTTAGGACTTATCTCCATCAAAAAAGAACTAGGAATCAAAAGGCTGGCATACCGAAAGGGGAATTATGAACAGATGAGAAGTTTCCCAAGTGAAATACCTTGGGACACAGACCTCAGAGATAAGTCTGTACAGGGTATGATGGACTATGTTACCCAAAAGTGTCAGGAGGCAGTAAACAGGTTCATCCCGGCCCAAAGGGAAAAATCCGAGAAGCAACAGAAGAATCCATGGTGTAATAGGGCATGTATGGAAGCGAAGAAACTGAACAAAAGGGCGTTATCTTGAGATGATTTCGGGGCTTTTTAGTGTCCCCGCGGCCCGGTCCTCGACCAGACCTCCACCCCCAGGAAGCAGCCCGTGACAGCTGACTAACACCCAGGTATCTATTTACTGCTAGGTAACAGGGGCATAGGGTGAAAGAAACTCTGCCCATTGTTTCTTGCCGGCGCCTGGGATGGAACCCAGCACCACAGGATCACAAGTCCAGGGTGCTGTCCGCTCGGCCGACCGGCTCCCTGTAGGTTCGACCGGCGTGGAGGAACTTCCGGAATAACAGAACACCAGAAAGCAGAGAGAGATACCAGAGAACCAGGAATGAGTTCGTCAGGGTGAGAAGAGAAGCAGAGAAAAGTTTTGCAGGAATGAGTACGTCAGGGTGAGAAGAGAAGCAGAGAAAAGTTTTGAAAATCATATAGCAAACAAAGCCAAGACCGAACCAAAGCTACTCCACAGTCACATGAGAAGGAAAAACAACAGTGAAAGAACAGGTATTGGAACTTCGAACAGGCGAGGACAGGTATACAGAGAATGACAGAGAGGTGTGTGAAGAACTCAACAAGAGGTTCCAGGAGGTCTTCACAATAGAACAAGGTGAAGTCACTGTGCTAGGAGAAAGGGAGGTAAACCAGGCGGCCTTGGAAGAGTTCGAAATTACGACAGAGGAGGTCAAGAGACACCTGGTGGATCTGGATGTTAGAAAGGCTGTTGGTCCAGATAAGATCTCACCATGGATACTGAAAGAGTGTGCAGAGGCACTTTGCTTGCCACTCTTCATAGTGTATAGTAAGTCACTGGAGACGGGAGACCTACCAGAAATATGGAAGACGGCGAATGTGGTCCCAATATACAAAAAGGGCGACAGGCAAGTGGCACTGAACTACAGGCCAGTGTCCTTGACTTGTATACCATGCAGGGTGATGGAGAAGATCGTGAGAAAAAAACTGGTAACACATCTGGAGAGAAGGGACTTCGTGACAAATCACCAACATGGGTTCAAGGAGGGTAAATCTTGCCTTACAGGCTTGATAGAATTCTATGATCAGGTGATAAAGATTAAGCAAGAAAGAGAGGGCTGGGCGGACTGCATTTTCTTGGATTGTCGGAAAGCCTTTGACACAGTACCGCATAAGAGGCTGGCACATAAGCTGGAGAGACAGGCAGGTGTAGCTGGTAAGGTGCTCCAGTGGATAAGGGAGTATCGAAGCAATAGAAAGCAGAGAGTTACGGTGAGGGGTGAGACCTCCGATTGGCGTGAAGTCACCAGTGGAGTCCCACACTTCTCTGTACTCGGTCCTATCTTGTTTCTGATATATGTAAATGATCTCCCAGAGGGTATCGATTCATTTCTCTCAATGTTTGCGGACGATACTACAATTATGAGAAGGATCAAAACAGAAGAGGACTGTTTGAGGTTTCAAGAAGACCTAGACAAGCTGAAGGAATGGTCGAACAAATGGTTGTTAGAGTTTAACCCAACCAAATGTAATGTAATGAAGATAGGCGTAAAGAGCAGGAGGCCAGATACAAGGTATCATCTGGGAGAGGAAATTCTTCAGGAGTCAGAGAAGGAAAAAGACTTGGGGGGTTGATATCACGCCAGACCTGTCTCCTGCAGCACATATCAAGTGGATAACATCAGTGGCATATGCCAGGCTGGCCAACATATGAACGGCATTCAGAAACTTGTGTAAAGAATCATTCAGAACTTTGTATACCACATATGTCAGGCCAATCCTGGAGTATGCAGCCCCAGCATGGAGTCCATATCTAGTCAAGCATAAGGCTAAAATGGAAAAGGTTCAAAGGTTTGCCACCAGACTAGTACCCGAGCTGAGAGGTATGAGCTACGAGGAGAGACTATGGGAATTAAACCTCACTTCGTTGGAAGACAGAAGAGTTAGGGGGGACATGATCACCTCATTCAAGATCCTCAAGGGAATTGACAGGGTTGATAAAGACAGGCTGTTTAACACAAGGGGCACATGCACTAGGGGACACAGGTGGAAACTGAGTGCCCAAATGAGCCACAGAGATATTAGAAAGAACTTTTTTAGTGTCAGAGTGGTTGAGAAATAGAATGCACTAGGAAGTGATGTGGTGGAGGCTGACTCCATATACACTTTCAAATGTAGATATGATAGAGCCCAGTAGGCTCAGGAATCTGTACACCAGTTGATTGACAGTTGAGAGGCAGGACCAAAGAGTCAAAGCTCAACCCCTGCAAGCACAATTAGGTGAGTACACACTCGCTCTCTCCTACACACACACACACACTCTCCTACACACACACACACACTAGGTGGGACCAAAGAGCCAGAGCTCAACCCTGCAAACACAACTGGGTGAATACACACACACAAAGATTCAAACAATCTCAAAGACTCAAACAATCTCAATCTCAAACACACACAAAGACTCAAACAAGAGTTTATGGATTATATTCAAGAGGAAATCAGGAAGAGCAGGGAAGAATGGCAAGGAGAAATATCTAGGCTTACTAATGAATTTGGCAGGAATAAGGGAAGCTTGGCAGGGGAAGGGGGAGTAGTAGTAGATGGAGTAGCGGGTGTGGGAGGGGTGGGGGTCAGCCAGGGAGGGGGCCACCAGCATGACCCTGAACTGAGAAAGAGAACAATCATAATCCATGGATTGCATGAAGCCAGGGCACCATCGAGGCAGGAAAGGATGGAGATTGAGGATTTGGAGCTACAGGGGATCTTGAGAGACATGAGAGCCCAGATGGCAGGGAATGAGGTGCAAATCCAACGACGCATTGGGCCATACAACTGTAACAGGAAACGACCTGTCCTGGTACTGTTCACTAACGGAGAGGCAGTGGATTACATACTGCATCACAAACACTTACTCAGAGGTAGCGAAAATTACTACAATGTATATATTGACAAATTCATGATGAAGGAGGAGCAGATAGCCCACAGAGCAAGCAAACAAGAATACAACTCTTCCCATTTGAGCGTAGCTACACACCCCAATGCTAATCCACCCCCCATGCTAACCAGCTCACACCTTCTCAGGTCACTCCTTCCCCCTGCTTATCTCCCCAACACCTCCCTTGACCCAACTGCAGTCAAATTCATCCCACATTCCAAGGACCCCCTCATCACCTCAACCCCCAAAACCCGTCCAGCCCTCATCCCCTCAACCCCCAAAACCCACCCAGCCCTCATCCCCTCAACCCCCAAAACCTACCCAGCCCTCACTCCTCCTCATCCCCTCTCCTTCCATGTGACCCCCCACCCTTGTGAGGGGGGTGGAAGGTTCCCACCACCCTCTCTATCCTACCCCCTCCCAACCTCTCAACCTCTATCTGACTCCCAACCTTACGCTATCTCCCAACCCCTCTATTCCCTCCCTAATCTTCAGACCCAGTATGCCCTTCCTACTCCAGACCTACCTACCCAGGCCCTACCCCAGACCCTCCTACCTACCTTCCTAGAAGCCCAGCCCCCATTAGCCCCCCAAGCACCCCTCCTGACCTCTTTCACCCCCATACACCCCCAGACACCCCCCGGATCCCCCTGGACATCCCCCGGATCCTCCCCGCCCCCAGTCATCCCCCAGACACCCCTCAGATCCCCCAGATCCCCCCTGCCCCCAGTCACCCCCCCCCCCAGACACCCCCCAGATCCCCCCAGACCCCCACAGAAAGGTAGAACTCTGGTACAAGAGTTTCCATGAAGAATCTCAAGGTTTGGTACACCAATGCTGATGGGGTATCTAATAAAGCAGAAGAGATAAAACAAAGAGTGAGTGAAGCAGATCCTGACATAGTTGCAATTGTGGAAACTAAAATTAATGACATGATCTCAGATGCAATCTTTCCTGAAGGGTACCAGGTGATACGAAAAGAGAGGACACAGAGACAGTGAGGGGGAGTGGCACTCTTAATAAAGCGGAAATGGAAGTTTGAAGACCTGGGAAATCGGGTTACCAATGAGTGCACAAGCTTCATACATGGAACTCTGACAGTAGATGGGAGGAAGATTGTGATCTTGGTAATCTACAATCCCCCACCAAACAGTAGAAGACCCAGGCAGGAGTATGATGACAACAACAAGGCATGTATAGATGAACTGCAGAAGGCAGCAACACTAGCCCACAGAATGAGAGCAAAGCTGCTGATCATGGGGGACCTAAATCATGGAGAGAGAAATTAGGAATCAAGGAATCCCCATGGAGGGGACGAAACGTGGGGAGCAAAATTAGTAGATGTTATAGACAGGAATTTCCTAACACAACATGTGAAGGAAGACACAAGGGAAAGAGGAGGAAATGCACCGAGCCTATTAGACCTGATTTTCACACAGAACGTAGAAGATATCGAGAATTTAGAGCATGAAATACCTCTAGGGGCCAGTGACCATTGTGTCCTTGTCTTTGACTACATGATGGAATTCAAACTTATGACCATGGGACAAGAGATCTGGGAAAGGAGAGTTGACTACAGGAAAGGGGACTATAAGAGGATAAGGGACTATCTGGGTGAAGTGCACAGGGAGGAAGAAATTAGAGGAAAAACAGTCCAAGATATGATGGACCTAGTCATACAGAAATGCCAGGAGGCCGAAGAGAGATTTATACCAACAGTAAAGGGAAAAAATAAGAGGGAATATAATAACCCATGGTTTAATAGACAGTGTCAGGAAGCAAAAATGGCCAGCAGGCGGGAGTGGAGGAAGTACAGAAGACAAAGGACAGAGGACAACAGGATCAGATGCAACAGAGCTAGGAACGATTACATTAACATAAGACGAACATCGGAAAGGGACTATGAGAACGATATTGCAATCAAAGCGAAAAAACAACCTAAGTTACTACACAGTCATATAAGAAGAAAAATGTCGGTGAACGACCAAGTGACAAGACTAAGGAAGACAGAGGGGGCATATACTGAAAGTGACAAGGAAATCTGCGAGGCATTGAATGCCAGTTTCCATGGAGTGTTCACAACCGAGCCTGAGCAGCTCCCATTGTTAGAAGCGATTACCCTAGATGAAAGACTATCAGATATAGAGGTGACAGCAGAGGAGGTAATGAAACAGTTGACAACTCTAGATGCAACTGCAACAGTTGGACCAGACAAAGTATCACTGTGGATACTAAAAGAAGCAGTGCAGGCCCTCAGCGTGCCTCTGGCAATGATCTTTAATGAGTCACTTATGTCGGGAGAATTGCCTAGTTGCTGGAAGAGGCAAATGTCGTACCGATCTTCAAGAAAGGTGATAGGGAGGAGGCACTTAACTATAGACCTGTATCACTGACAAGCATTCCCTGTAAAATACTGGAAAGAATAATTAGGCTACGACTGGTTGCACACCTGGAGAACATTAGGTTTGTGAACGAACATCAACATGGGTTCTGGACATAGAAATCATGACTAACAAACCTTCTGGAATTTTGTGATAAAATAACGAGGATAAGACAGGACAGAGATGGTTGGGCGGACTGCATATTTCTGGACTGCCATAAAGCCTTTGATACAGTACCGCAAATGAGACTGCTGTTCAAGCTCGAGAGGCAGGAGGGGGTGGGGGAAAAGGTCCTAGCATGGATAAGGAACTACCTAACAGGAAGGAGCCAAAGAGTTACGGTAAGGGGCGAGAAGTTGGACTGGCGAACAGTAACAAGTGGAGTACCACAAGGATCGGTGCTGGGACCAATTCTATTTCTTGTATATGTTAACGACATGTTTACAGGCGTAGAGTCCTACATGTCGATGTTTGCGGATGACCTAAAGTTGATGAGAAGAGTTGTGACAGATGAGGATTGCAGGATTCTCCAAGAGGACCTGAACAGGTTGCAGAGATGGTCAGAGAAATGGCTACTGGAATTCAACACGAGCAAATGTAAAGTTATGGAAATGGGACTAGGAGATAGAAGACCAAAGGGACAGTACACAATGAAGGGGAACAGCCTACCTGTGACGGCGCGTGAAAGAGACCTGGGTGTGGACGTAACACCTAATCAATCTCCTGAGGCACATATAAATAGGATAACGACAGGAGCGTACTCTACACTGGCAAAAGTTAGAACATCATTCAGAAACCTAAGTAAGGAGGCATTTAGGGCGCTTTACACTGCCTACGTGAGGCCAGTCTTAGAGTATGCCGCCTCATCATGAAGTCCCCATCTGAAGAAGCATATAATGAAACTGGAAAAGGTTCAGAGGTTTGCAACGAGACTCGTCCCAGAGCTACGAGCGATGGGGGTATGAGGAGCGCCTGAGGGAACTGTGCCTTACGACACTAGAAAGGAGAGGGGGGACATGATAGGAACGTATAAAATACTCAGAGGGATTGACAGAGTGGACATAGACGAAATGTTCACACGGAATAGTAAGAGAACGAGGGGACATGGATGGAAGCTTGAAACTCAGATAAGTCAGAGATGTTAGGAAGTTTTCTTTTAGCGTGAGAGTAGTGGGAAAATGGAATGCACTTCAGGAACAGGTTGTGCAAGCAAATACTATTCATAATTTTAAAACCAGGTATGATAGGGAAATGGGACAGGAGTCATTGCTGTAAACAACCAATGCTCGAAAGGCGGGATCCAAGAGTCAATGCTCGATCCTGCAGACACAACTAGGTGAGTACACACACACACACACACACACACACACACACACACACACACACACACACACACTGGGGGCCTCGTAGCCTGGTGGATAGCGCGCAGGACTCGTAATTCTGTGGCGCGGGTTCGATTCCCGCACGAGGCAGAAACAAATGGGCAAAGTTTCTTTCACCCTGAATGCCCCTGTTACCTAGCAGTAAATAGGTACCTGGGAGTTAGTCAGCTGTCACGGGCTGCTTCCTGGTGTGTGTGTGTGTGTGTGGTGTGGGAAAAAAAAAAAAAAAAAAAAGTAGTTAGTAAACAGTTGATTGACAGTTGAGAGGCGGGCCGAAAGAGCAAAGCTCAACCCCCGCAAAAACACAACTAGTAAACACACACAATGAATTGTGTGTTTTCATTGTGAGAACACAATGATATGAAATTCCAGGAAGTCTTCACATTAGAGCAAGGAGAAGTTCCAGAGAAAATACAAGGAATAATTAACCAAGCACCACTAGAGGAATTTGAAATTACCAGTGGAGATGTAAGGAAGCTTTTGCTAGAGTTGAATGTGACAAAAGCTATAGGCTCGTATGAAATATCACCATGGATACTAAAGGAAGGAGAAGAAGCACTGTGCCTGTCACTCTCCATGGTGCATAACAAATAACTGGTAACAGGTGAACTGCCAGAAATTTGGAAGGCGGCAAACATAGTCCCAATATACAGGAAGGAGGCACTGAACTACAGGCCAATGTCCCGAACTTGCATACCATGCAAGCTAATGGAGAAAATTGTGGAAAAAAAAGCTAGTGGAACATCTGGAGCGAAGGAACATTGTGTCACAACAGCAACATGGTTTTAGGGATGGCAAGTAATGCCTAACTGGATCAATTGAATTCTATGATCAGGCAACAAGAATCAGACAAGAAAGCGAGGGTTGGGCAGACTGCATATTTTCCGTCAGGAACCTGTGTAAGGAATCATTCAGAACCTTATATACCACATATGTAAGACCAATCCTGGAGTATGCGGCCCCAGCATGGAGCTCGTACCTTGTCAAGCACAAAGCAAAGCAGCTTGAAAAATTTCAGAGATATGCCACTAGGCTCGTCTCAGAACTAAGAGGCATGAGTTACGAAGAAAGGCTGCGAGAAATGCACCTCACGACACTAGAAGACAGAAGAGTAAGGGGAGACATGATCACTACCTACAAAATTCTCACGAGGAATTGACAGGGTAGATAAAGATAATCTGTTTAACACAGGTGGTACGTGAACAAGGGGACACAGGTGGAAACTGAGTATCCAAATGAGCCACAGGGACGTTAGAAAGAACTTTTTCAGTGTCAGAATAGTTAACAGAAGGAATGCATTAGACAGTGATGTGGTGGAGGCTGACTCTATACACATTTTCAAATGCAGATATGATAGAGCTCAGTAGGCTCAGGAATCTGTACATCTGTTGATTGACAGTTGAGAGGCGGGACCAAAGAGCCAGAGCTCAACCCCCGCAAACACAATTAGGTGAGTACACAATCTCTCACACACACGCACACACTCTCCCACACACACACACTCACACACACACTCCCCCCACACACTCCAACACACACTCCCACACAGTTGAGGTCAGACAGCCGCGGAGGTCAGAAGGTTCTGGGAAGCTCTTGGGTAGCTAGTGAATTGGGTGGGATAATCAGTGTATATGCGTATATGAGTGTATATGAGTGATTGAATAACTAGTAAGCTCACTCAAACCACAAGAAAGTGAAGAAAAACAGTAGAAACAGCACCACTGAAAATAAGTACTGAGTACATCATGGTATTGTGAAATTGTGGAGCCGGAGTGACCTCACCACTAGTGACCTCACCAGCTGAGACGTGGGACGCAGCGACCTCACATCTTGACCAGCCGTGTGGAGTACTTTCTCGCCTGTTTGTGCTGCAGATTGTGTAAGGTATTGAGGAGCGCCTTTTTGGCTAGGTTGTTACTGCAATGACTAGATCAGGAAGGGGTTCAAGGTCAATCACCAGCAGGGATGAGGAGGAGGTCAGATTTATAGACAAATTAATAGGGAAATTTGTAGAGAGAAGAAGCGATTGGATGGAGGATCTAATCCAAGGGATTAAAAGCGAATTACTTCAGCAAATACAGGATGCGGTAGAGAGGCAGAAACAAGAACTTATGCTCTATATTTAGGAAGAGATTAGGAAGGGAAGAGAGGACTGGGAGAGGGAATGTGCTCGGATCACAAACGAATTAGGAAGGATTAACAGCATCGCTAAGGACAGAGGATTAGTGGGGGATGTGTTAGTGACTGAGGTTGGGATGGAGAATCCCCAGGGGACAGGCTACCAGCATGACAATGAATTACGGAGGAGACGGTCTATTATAATACATGGATTATTCGAATCTGGGGCACCAACAAGACAAGAGAGAATAGAGACAGAAAAATATGAATTGCATCAGATTTTGAGATGTATTGGTGCAGGAATGGCAGAACACGAGGTGGATATCAGCCGGCGGGTTGGACCTTACAATTGTACCAAGAATAGACCTGTTCTGGTGCAATTCTCCAATGAGAAGGCTGTGGAGTACATAATGAGGAACAAGCATTTACTCAGAGGAAGTGAAACCCATTACAATGTGTTTATAGAGAGGTTTATGACGAAAGATGAGCAAATAGCCCACAAGAATAGGAGGCAAGCACAACACCGAACTAGCCTCTCAGGTAGTCTCACCTCCCAGGTCACATCCCAGGTCACATCCCAGGCCACCTCCCAGGTCACCTCCCAAGTCGCATCTTCCCCAACTCAGCCCTCCTATACCTCCCCCCTGCCTCAGCCCCCCAAAACCCCCCTGCTTCATCACCCCAAAACCCCCCTGTCCCTTCCACATTTGCACCTCACCAACGATTCCCCCGCGCCTGCTACATCACACCTGTCAACGACCCCAGTGGGTCAAGCCATGCCCTCCCCAAACCCACCTTCCCATCCCCCCTCCCCTACTACCCCTTCCTACTCCCCTGCCCCTTCTACCCCATTGCCTCCAATTCCATCTACTCCATCCCAGCTTCCACTGCACCCCTCTTACACTCACCCCCAAACCCCACCCAACCCTCACCCCTCCTATGCACCTCCAGCCCACATTTAACCCACTCACCTTGTGACCCCCTACACCTTCCCCCATCTCCCTCTTCCCCTCTTCTACCCCAAAACCCCCACCTACCCCCGATTTCCCCCTAACTAATACACCTTCTCTTCCACTCCCAGCACCCATGCTCCATTCTCCTCTCAGCCCTCTGCCCTCAATATCCCTCTCCCCCCTAACCTCTCAACCTCTATCTAACTCTCAGTCTCACTATTTCTCAACCCCCCTATGCTATTCAGACCCCTAACTTTCAGACCCATTATGCCCTTCCTACCCCCCTAGAAGCCCAGACCCCATTCGCCTACCAGGCACTCCCAGGCACCCCCCCTAGCACCCCCCCATTCACCCCCACAGCCCCCACTCGCCCCCAGACCCCCGGTGAAAGGGGGAACTTTGACACCCTAGTTTCCAAGAAGAGTCTCAAGGTTTGGTACACCAATGCTGATGGGGTAGCCAATAAAGCAGAAGAGATAAAAGAAAGAGTTAGTGAGGCAGACCCAGACATAGTGGCAATAGTGGAAACTAAAATAAATGGCATGATCTCGGATGCAATCTTTCCAGAGGGGTACCAGGTGATAAGAAAAGAAAGGACACAGAGACAGGGAGGAGGAGTGGCACTCCTAATAAAGCGGAAATGGAAGTTTGATGAACTGGAAAATCCGGGTACCAATGAAAGCACGAGCTTCATACATGGAACTCTGACAGTGGATGGGAAGAAGATTGTAATCTTGAAACTCTACAATCCCCCACCAAACAGTAGAAGACCCAGGCAGGAGTACGAGGACAGCAACAAGACATGTATAGATGAACTGCAGAGGGCAGCAACTATAGCGCATAGAATGAGAGCGAAGCTGCTGGTCATGGGGGACCTAAATCACGGAGAGATAGATTGGGAAACGAGGAATCCCCATGGCGGGGAGGAGACCTGGGGAGCGAAGCTGGTAGACGTTATTGACAGGAATTTCCTAACACAGCATGTGAAGGAAGATACTAGGGAAAGACGAGGGGATACACCCAGCCTATTAGATCTCATTTTCACCCAGAATGTAGAAGACATCGAGCAGTTGGAACATGAAATACCACTAGGAGCCAGTGACCATCATTGTGTCTTTGATTACATGATGGAGCTTAAAATTGTGACCAAAGGACAAAAGGTCCGGGAAAGGAGACTTGATTACAGAAAAGGGGACTACAGAAGGATAAGGGACTACCTGGGAGAAGTGCAGTGGGAGGAAGAACTTAGAGGAAAAACAGTGCAAGGTATGATGAACCAAGTCATATTGAAATGCAAGGAGGCCGAAGAGAGATTTATTCCAACAGTAAAGGAAAAAAGCAGGAGGGAGTAAAATAACCCATGGTTTAATAGACAGTGTCAGGAAGCAAAGGTGAGAAGCAGGAGGGAGTGGAGGAAGTACAGAAGACAAAGGACAGAGGACAACAGGATTAGATGTAACAGAGCTAGGAATGATTACATTAACATAAGACGAGTGTCGGAAAGAAATTATGAGAATGATATTGCAGTCAAAGCGAAAAAGCAACCTAAATTACTACATAGCCATATAAGAAGGAAGATGTCGGTAAATGACCAAGTGACAAGACTGAGGAAAACAGAAGGGGCATATACAGAAAGCGACAAAGAAATCTGCAAGGTACTGAATGCAAAGTTCCATGGAGTGTTCACAACCGAGCCTGAGCATCTCCCATTGTTAGAAGCGATTACCCTAGATGAAAGACTATCAGATATAGAGGTGACAGCAGAAGAGGTAATGAAACAGTTGACAACACTGGATGCAAATAAAGCTGTTGGACCAGACAAAGTATCACCGTGGATACTTAAAGAGGCAGCGCAGGCTCTCAGCGTGCATCTGGCAATGATCTTTAATGAGTCACTTATGTTGGGAGAATTGCCCAGTTGCTGGAAGGAGGCAAATGTCGTACCGATTTTCAAGAAAGGTGATAGGGAGGAGGCACTTAACTACAGACCCGTATCACTGACAAGCATCCCCTGCAAAATACTTGAAAAAATAATTAGGCTAAGACTTGTTGAGCACCTGAAGAGCATTGGGTTTGTAAACAAGCACCAACATGGGTTCTGGACAGGGAAATCATGCCTAACAAACCTTTTAGAATTCCATGATAAAGTAACAAGGATAAGGCAGGACAGAGAAGGCTGGGCAGACTGCATATTTCTTGACTGCCAAAAGGCCTTTGATACAGTACCGCACATGAGACTGCTATACAAACTTGAGAGGCAGGGAGGAGTAAGCGGAAAGGCCCTAGTATGGGCGAAGAACTACCTAACAGGAAGGAGCCAGAGGGTACTGAGGGTAAGGGGCGAGAAGTCGGACTGGCGAACAGTAACAAGTGGATTACCTCAAGGATCGGTGCTGGGACCAATCCTCTTTCTAATTTACGTAAATGATATGTTTACAGGATACATCATACATGTCATTTACATTTACAATCATACATGTCAATGTTTGCGGATGACGCAAAATTAATGAGAAGAGATGTGACAGACGAGGATTGTTGGATCAACCAATAGGACTTAAACAGGTTGCAGAAATGGTCAGGGAAATGGCTACTGGAGTTTAACACCAGTAAATGTAAAGTTATGGAAATGGGATCAGGTGATAGGAGACCAAAGGGACAGTACACAATGAAGGGGAACAGCCTACCTGTAACGATTCGAGAAAGAGACCTGGGAGTGGATGTGACCCCTAATCTAACTTCTGAGGCACATATAAATAGGATAACGACAGCAGCGTACTCTACACTGGCGAAAATTAGAACTTCATTCAGAAACCTAAATGAGGAGGCTTTTAGGGTGCTTTACACTGCCTACGTGAGACCCGTTTTAGAGTATGCCGCGCAATCATGGAGCCCCCACCTGAAGAAACACATAAAGAAACTGGAGAAGGTTCAGAGATTTGTGACGAGGCTTGTCCCAGAGTTACGAGGGATGGGATATGAAGAGCGTCTGAAGGAACTGAACCTTACGACACTAGTGAAAAGAAGGGAGAGAGGAGATATGATAGGGACATATAAAATACTCAGGGGAATTGACAAAGTGGAAATAGATGAAATGTTCACACGTAATAATAACAGAACGAGGGGACATGGAGGAAACTGGAAACTCAGATGAGTCACAGAGATGTTAGGAAGTTTTCTTTTAGCGTGATAGTGGAAAAATGGAATGCACTTGGGGAACAGGTTGTGGAAGCAAATACTATTCATACTTTTAAAACTAGGTATGGTAGGGAAATGGGACAGGAGTCATTGCTGTAAACAACCGATAGCTGGAAAGGCGGGATCCAAGAGTCAATGCTCGATCCTGCAAGCACAAATAGGTGAGTACACACACACACACACTCCCACACACACACACACACACACACACACACACACACACACACACTCCCCCCCCCCCCACACACACACACACACACACACACACACACACACACACACACACACACACACACACACACACACACACTCCCACACCTACACGCTCCCACACTCTCCCACACACACACACTCCCACACCCACACCCACACACTCCCACACCCACACCCACACACTCCCACACCCACACTCCCACACACTCCCACACACTCTCCCACACTCTCCCACATACACACACACACACACACACACACACACACACACACACACACACACACACACACACACACACACACACACACACACACACACACACACACTCACTTGGGAGATGAAATACTTCAAGAGTCCGAGAGAGAGAAAGACCTGGGGGTTGATATCACGCCAGACCTGTCCCCTGATGCTCATATCAAGAGGATAACAGCAGCAGCATATGCCAGGTTGGCTAACATAAGAACGGCCTTTAGAAACTTGTGTAAGGAATCTTTCAGAACATTATATACCACATATGTCAGACCAATCTTGGAGTATGTGGCTCCAGCATGGAGTCCATATCTAGTCAAGCATAAGGCTAAACTGGAAAAGGTTCAAAGGTTTGCCACCAGACTAGTACCCGAGCTGAGAGGTATGAGCTACGAGGAGAGACTATGGGAATTAAACCTCACTTCGTTGGAAGACAGAAGAGTTAGGGGGGACATGATCACCACATTCAAGATCCACAAGGGAATTGACAGGGTTGATAAAGACAGGCTGTTTAACACAAGGGGCACACGCACTAGGGGACACAGGTGGAAACTGAGTGCCCAAATGAGCCACAGAGATATTAGAAAGAACTTGTTTAGTGTCAGAGTGGTTGACAAATGGAATGCATTAGGAAGTGATGTGGTGGAGGCTGACTCCATACACAGTTTCAAGTGTAGATATGATAGAGACCAATAGGCTCAGGAACCTGTACACCTGTTGATTGACAGTTGAGAGGCGGGACCAAAGAGCCAGAGCTCAACCCCCGCAAGCACAACTAGGTGAGTACAACTAGGTGAGTACACTCCCACACACACACACACACACACACACACACACACACACACACACACACACTTGTATGTAACCCCCAATGTGCAGGTTCGATTCCTGCACCAGGCAGAAAGAAATGGGCAAAGTTTCTTTCACGCTGAATGCCCCCTGTTACCTAGCAGTAAATAGGTACCTGGGAGTTAGTCAGCTATCACGGGCTGCTTCCTGGGGGGGTGGAAAAAAAGTAGTTAGTAAACAGTTGAATGACAGTCGAGAGGCGGGCTGAAAGAGCAAAGCTCAACCCCCGCAAACACAACTAGGTGAATACACTCCCCCTCCCCCACACACACACATACACACTCCCACACACACACACACATACACACTCCCACACACACACACACACACACACACACACACACACACACACACTCCCTAGGCGGGATCCAAGAGTCAATGCTCGATCCTGCAGACACAACTAGGTGAGTACACACATACACACACACACAATCCCTCACAGAAAAAAATAAAGAGACCGAGCATCAGATTATCATCCAAAGGAAAGGTGGGAATGTTACATTGGAAGGAAATGCCTCTGTACCTGAAACATTTGCGGATATACTGAAAAAGAGCTCAGAAGCAATGGACACAGTGAGGGAGGTAGCCATGCAAGCAGCCACCTCACAGGAAGCAGCAAGTTGCACCACTCAGCTGCTGGAGAGAAAAAGATCAGTGATAGTCGTAGGCATCAAAGAACAGGAAGGATCCAACAGGCAAGAATGGAATAGCAAGGATAGAGAGGCAGTACATGGGCTACTGAAGAGCTTACAGATGGAAGGGGCTGAACAAAACATTGAGAATGTTTTCAGGTTGGGCTGGTACAACAAGGACAGAAACCGACTGGTAAAGGTGGTGTTTACAAACGAGGCCACCAAAGAGGTTATTTTAGAAAGGAAGAGTCGTCTGCAGTATGTGGAGGAATACAAGAAAGTATTCCTGCAGAGGGACAGGATGAAGGTGGAGAAAGCCAGGGCAGCAGAGGCAAGGAGGAAGCGCAGAGAGAGAGAGAGGAGCAAACCAGGAAATCACAGCCCCCAACACAACAGTCCTAGAGACAAGAGGGGAACCCAAGACCAGCAACCCAGCAACACTAGAGGGAAGGGCAACACCACCACCCCCCCTCTGCATAGAAACCCTCCCTTCCCCTCACCCTACCTGCCCCCACCCAACCCTCCCTCCCTCCCCACCCAATTCTGACCCTGTCACCCCTTCCCCATTCCCGTTATGTCCCCCCTCCCACCTTTCCCCCCCCCCTCGTCTCCCCTCCCCCTTCATCCCATACACCTCCCTATCCCTCCTCCCCCTTCACCCAGTATTCTCCATGTCCCCCTATCTCCTTAACCCACACCCTACCTGTCCCCCCTTCCCTTAAACCCCCACCCCCAAAATCCTCTGAGACCCTGCAAACCACCTCACAGATCTTCTCACCCACGGAACAGCTTCCCACACCAGCAGAATGCTCGCCAAGAAAGGGACAAGAAAATGAACAGAAGAAAGTGAGGTTCAAGGCAATGTACACTAACATAGATGGGATTACAAATAAAACAAGTGAACTCAGAGAATGGGCACTAGAAGAAAACCCAGACATAATAGCACTCACAGAAACAAAGCTAATGAAAACTATAACAAACGCAGTGTTTCCACAGGGCTACTATGTAGTGAGGAAAGAGAGAACGGAGAGGTGGTGGTGGTGTAGCTTTGCTACTAAGAGAAGGTTGGAGTTTCGAAGAGATGGTAATTCAGAACTGTGAAGGTTTCAGTGACTACATATCAGGGACCATAGCAACTGGAGGACAGAAAATTATAGTAGTAGTCATATATAACCCCCCACCGAATGACAGAAGACCCAGACAGGAATATGATAGAAACAACTTGGCCACCATCAATATAATAGAGAGAGCAGCTTCTGTGGCTAGCAGGAACGGATCCAGACTACTAATCATGGAAGACTTCAACCATGGGAAGATAGATTGGGGGAACAGAGACCTACATGGAGGCCCAGACACATGGAGAGCTAAGCTGCTGGATGTGGCAACAAGAAACTTTCTAAGTCAACACGTCAAGGGACTGACAAGAATGAGAGGAGGGGATGAACCAGCCTTGCTTGATCTGATATTTACCCTAAATGAGTCGGATATCAGGGAAGTTAAGTTGGAAGCCCCCTTAGGAATGAGTGATCATAGTGTATTGAGCTTTGAGTAGCTGGTTGAGCTAGGAATTATCACCCCCAAAAAAGAACTGGGAAACAAAGGGCTGGCGTACCGAAAGGGAAACTATGAGGAGATGAATAAATTCCTATGGGATATACATTGGGACACAGAACTCGGAACCAAGTCCGTACAAGACATGATGGACTATGTCACCCAAAAATGTCAGGAAGCTGTAAGCAGGTTTGTCCCAGTCCGACAGGAAAAAACAGAGAAGCAAAGGAAGAATGCGTGGTTTAATAGGGAATGTATGAAAGCAAAGGAGCTGAACAAAAGGGCATGGAGGAACTTCCGTAATAACAGAACACCAGAAAGTAGAGAGAAATACCAGAGAACCAGGAACGAGTATGTTAGTGTGAGAAGAGCAGCTCAGAAAAGGTATGAAAATGATATAGCTAATAAAGCCAAGACCGAACCAAAGCTACTATACAGTCACATCAGGAGGAAGACAACAGTGAAGGAACAGGTGATGAAACTTAGGCTGGGCGAGGACAGGTACACAGAGAATGACAAAGAGGTGTGTGAAGAACTCAACAAAAGGTTCCAGGAGGTCTTTACAATAGAACAGGAAGAAGTCATGGCGCTAGCAGAGGTGGCAGCAAACCAGGTGACCTTGGAAAGGTTCGAAGTTACAAGAGATGAGATCAAGAAGCACCTATTGGAGCTGGATGTGAGAAAAGCTGATGGGCCGGACAGAATGTCACCATGGGTATTGAAAGAGTGTGCAGGAGCACTTTGCTTGCCACTCTCCGTAGTGTATAGTAGGTCACTGGAAACGGGAGACCTACCAGAAATATGGAAGACTGCTAATGTAGTACCAATATACAAAAAGGGTGACAGACAAGAGGCATTGAACTACAGGCCAGTGTCCTTAACTTGTATACCATGCAAGGTGATGGAGAAGATTGTGAGAAAAACCTAGTAACACATCTGGAGAGAAGAGACTTCGTGACAACCCATCAACATGGGTTCAGGGAGGGTAAATCTTGCCTTACAGGCTTGATAGAATTCTACGATCAGGTGACAAAGATTAAGCAAGAAAGAGAAGGATGGGTGGACTGCATTTTTTTTGACTGTCGGAAAGCCTTTGACACAGTACCCCATAAAAGGTTGATGCATAAGCTGGAGAAACAGGCAGGAGTAACTGGTAAGGCGCTACAGTGGATAAGGGAGTACCTAAGCAATAGGAAGCAGAGAGTTACAGTGAGGGGTGAGACCTCAGAATGGCGTGAAGTCACCAATGGAGTCCCACAGGGCTCTGTGCTTGGACCTATCCTGTTTCTGATATTCGTAAATGATCTCCGAGAGGGTATAGACTCATTCCTCTCAATGTTTGCTGACGACGCCAAAATTATGAGAAGGATTAAGACAGAGGAGGACAGCATGAGGCTTCAAGAAGACCTGGACAAGCTGCAGGAATGGTCGAACAAATGGCTGTTAAAATTTAACCCAAGCAAATGTAATGTAATGAAGATAGGGGTAGGAAGCAGGAGACCAGATACAAGGTATCATTTGGAGATGAGATACTTCAAGAGTCAGAGAGAAAGACCTGGGGGTTGATATCATGCCAGACCTGACCCCTGAAGCTCATATCAAGAGGATAACATCAGCAGCATATGCCAGGTTGGCTAACATAAGAACGGCCTTTAGAAACTTGTGTAAGGAATCTTTCAGAACATTATATACCACATATGTCAGACCAATCCTGGAGTATGCGGCTCCAGCATGGAGTCCATATCTAGTCAAGCATAAGACTAAACTGGAAAAGGTTGAAAGGTTTGCCACCAGACTAGTACCCGAGCTGAGAGGTATGAGCTACGAGGAGAGACTACGGGAATTAAACCTCACTTCGTTGGAAGACAGAAGAGTTAGGGGGGACATGATCACCACATTCAAGATCCTCAAGGGAATTGACAGGGTTGATAAAGACAGGCTGTTTAACACAAGGGGCACACACACTAGGGGACACAGGTGGAAACTGAGTGCCCAAATGAGCCACAGAGATATTAGAAAGAACTTTTTTAGTGTCAGAGTGGTTGACAAATGGAAGGCATTAGGAAGTGATGTGGTGGAGGCTGACTCCATACACAGTTTCAAGTGTAGATATGATAGAGCCCAATAGGCTCAGGAACCTGTACACCTGTTGATTGACAGTTGAGAGTCGGGACCAAAGAGCCAGAGCTCAACCCCCGCAAGCACAACTAGGTGAGTACACACACACACACACACGCACACACACACACAGGTCAAGCGGGATGGTATGACAACAGAATGAAACTGGAGGAGAGGGGCTGGACGAGTCATTCATGGAGATGATTGCTAAGGCATGGAAGGAAGTCAGTGGGGAATTGAAGGACCTGAGGGAAACTATATGTAAGCTGCAGATCCAAGTGCAGCACAAGAGGAGATAAAAATCCTAAAAACAGGCTCTCCTCAGACTCTGGCCCAGGGGACCATCCCCCAGGTACCAGGAGATGTAGCAATGGCAGGAACCCCTACAATTGGTCCAACCTTTGCTGAAATGCTGAAGGGCCCAGGAGCAATGTTCACAGTCAAGGAAGTTGTAATGAAAGCAATAACCTCACAGGAGGCAGCTAGATGCACAAGCCAGCTAATGGAAAGGAAAAGAGCTGTAGTAGTGGTAGATGTGATGGAACAAGAGGGCTCCACAAGGGAGGAATCAAGGACTAAAGACAAAGCTGCAGTGGCAGGAATATTAAAGGAGATAGGAATGGAAGGGGCTGAACGAGACATAGAACAGTTTTTCCGGATTGGCCAGTACAACAGAGACAAAAAGAGATTGATCAAGAGATTGATTCAAGAGCGAGGACATCAAAGAGGACATCCTAGTAAGGAAGAGCAAACTGAGGCATGCAAGGAATTACAAAGAGGTATATGTTCAGAGAGACATGACCAGAGACGAGATAGTAAGGGCAGCAGATACAAGGAAAAGGCACAGGGAGTGGGAAGGGAGACAGGGAACCTCAGCCTGCAACTCAGCAATCCCAGAGAGTGGGGAACCTCAATCCAGCAACTCAGGAACCAAAGGGGGTAATGCAACACCCCAGCCCACCACCCAATAGCCCCCCCCCCCTATCCCCCAGCACAAACCCTTCCTTGCCCTTGCACAATGCCCATCATAAAACCCAAATCCTCCCTCTCCCCTTACACCAAGTAGCCCCTGCTTTCCCAGACCCTGGTCTTCTTCCTGCCCCAAGCAGACCCAGGCGAGACCTATGCCCTCCATCCCCCACTCCACCTCCCTCCAAACCCCCGTCAACTACACTGCAGGAGGGCGTGCCCTCTTCCCAAGCAATCCCTGCCCCCTCACCCCCAGGACTTCTTCCTGCCCCAAGCAAGCCTGAGCAAGACCTAAGCCCTCCATCCCCCACTCCACCTCCCCCTGAACCACTGGCAACTACCTCACAGGAGGATGAGCCTACCCAAGTAGCAATGACCATGGAACAACTTCCTACACTTGTGGGGAGTGAGGGTGAAATTAGATATAAGAAGGTGAGCTTCAAGGTAATGTACTCAAACATTGATGGGATTACCAATAAAGCAAGTGAACTGGCAGAAAGGGCGCAAGAAGAAAACCCTGATATAATAGGACTCACGGAAACAAAATTATCAGGAGACATAACAGATGCTGTTTCCAAAGGACTACTATATAGTAAGGAAAGAGAGGGAAGGGAGAGGAGGTGGAGGAGTGGCCCTGCTGATAAGGAAGGACTGGAGTTTTGATGAGATGGAAATTCCGGACTGCGACGGATTCAGAGATTACATAACAGGAACTATAACAATGGGTGGACCTAAGATAATAGTGGCAGTCATTTACAACCCTCCCCTAAATGACAGAAGACCAAACAGGAGTTTGATAGGAACAACATGGCAACCATTAATATAATAGAGACCAGCTTCAGTTTTCTGCAAGAATGGCTCAAGACTTAATCATGGGCGATTTCAACCATGGAAAGATAGACTGGGAGAATGGGGACCCACATGGTGGTGCAGATACTGAAGAGCTAAACTCTTGGAAGTGGCAACAAGGAATTTTCTGAACCAACATGTCAAGGAACCCACAAGAGTGAGAGGCAACAATGAACCAGCTAGACTCGACTTGATATTCACCCTGAATGAGTCAGAAATAAGGGAAGTCAAAGTTGAAGCCCCCATAGGAATGAGTGACCACAGTGTACTGATTTTTGAGTACTTGATGGAGGTAGGGATAACCAATCCAAGGATGGGATCGGAGGGAAAAAGACTAAATTACCGAAGAAGAAAATATGATGAGATAAGGAATTTCCTCAGGGGGAATACCATGGGAAACAGAACTTAGACAAAAATGTGCAGGGCATGATGGATTTTGCCACCCAGAAGTGCCAGGAAGCTGCAGACAGGTTTATCCCCGTCCAAAAGGAGAAAAAACCAAAACCAACAGAAAAACCCATGGTTCAACCAGGAATGCAAGGTAGCGAAGCAACTGAGTAAAAGAACATGGAGAAACTACAGAAATAACAGAACACCAGAGAGCAGGGAGAGATACCAGAGGGCCAGAAATGAGTACCTCAATGTGGGGAGGGAAGCAGAGAGACAGTTTGAAAATGATATAGCGAGTAAAGCCAAGACCCAACCAAAGCTGCTCCACAGCCACATCAGGAGGAAAACAGCAGTGAAGGAACAATTGATGAAACTGAGAATAGGGGAGAACAGATATACAGAGGATGACAAGGTGGTGTGTGAAGAACTCAAAAAGAGGTTCCAGGAGGTCTTCACAATAGGACAAGGAGAAGCCCCTGCACTAAGTGAGGAGGCAGTATACCAATCAACCATGGAGGAATTTGACCTCACCAGTGATGAGGTCAAAAGGTGTCTGCTGGAGCTGGATGTGACAAAGACTGTTGGGCCTGACAGAATCTCACCATGGATACTAAAGGAAGGTGCAGAAGCACTAAGTGTGCCACTCTCTATGGTGTATAACAGGTCACTGGAAACAGGAGATTTACCAGAAAGTTGGAAGACAGCTAACATGGTCCCAAAATTCAATTAGGGTGGCAGGCAAGAGGCATTGAACTACAGGCCAGTTTCCCTAACTTGTATACCATGCAAGGTGATGGAGAAGATCGTGAGGAAAAGGCTCGTAGAGCATCTGGAGGGAAATAACTTTGTAACACACCACCAACATGGGTTCAGGGATGGTAAATCGTGCCTCACAGGTTTAATAGAATTCTATGACTAGGCAACAAACATTAGGCAGGAAAGAGAAGGGTGGGCCGACTGCATTTTCCTGGACGGCCAAAAAGCCTTTGACACAGTGCCCCATAAAAGGCTGTTAAAAAAGTTGGAGCATCAGGCAGGAGTAAAAGGTAAGGTGCTCCAGTGGATAAGGGAGTAATTAAGCAACAGGAAACAGCGAGTAACGGTGAGGAGGGGGGGAGACATCAGAGTGGCGAGATGTCACCAGCGGAGTCCCACAGGGCTCAGTACTTGGACCCATCCTGTTTCTAATATATGTAAACGATCTTCCAGAGGGTATAGACTCGTTCCTCTCAATGTTTGCTGATGATGCAAAAATTATGAGAAGAATTAAGACGGATGAAGAGACTACAGGATGATCTGGACAAACTGGAGGAATGGTCTAGAAAATGGCTGCTAAAGTTTAACTCTTTAAGTGTAAGGTAATGAAATTAGGTGAAGGGAGCAGGAGGCTGAACACAAGGTATCATCTGGGAGGCAAAATCCTGCAAGAGTCAAATGGAGAGAAAGATCTGGGAGTTGATATCACACCGAACCTGTTGCCAGAGGCCAACATCAAAAGGATGCCAACATCAGCGGCATATGCTAGACTGGCCAACATAAGAACTGCCTTTAGAAACTTGTTAGGAATCGTTCAGGACCCTGAATACCACTTATGTCAGACCAATCCTTGAGTGTGCAGCTCCAGCCTGGAGTCCATACCTAGTTAAACACAAGACAAAGTAAGAGAAGATCCAGCGGTATGCTGGATCTTTAGAAAAAACTTTCAGTGTCAGAGAAGTTAACAAGTGGAATGTATTAGGCAGTGATGTGGTGGAGACTGACTCCATACACAGTTTCAAATGTAGATATGATAGAGCCCCGTAGGCTCAGGAATCTGTACATTAGTTGATTGACAGATGGCTCAAGGTGAGGTAGGTGGGTACAAATAGGTGAGTATACGGCCATTTCTGTCCCGACCGGGATTCGAACCCGAAATTCACGATTGTGCATCGATAACGAACCGGACTGTGTTAGTGAATGGAATGACCTTAAGGAGCAGCTAGGTTGTAGAGGCAAACTATTCATAACTTTAGGTGCAGGTATGATAGGGCAATAGGTCAGGAGTCATTGTATTAGATAACCAGCATCGAGATATTCGGGATCCAAGAGCTGGAGCTCAAGCGTGCCCTCAAAAATTGGTGAGTACATCCTCCCCCAATAACAAGAAAACCCCACGCCCACGACCCCACTCCTCAAGCCCACGACCCCACTCCTCAAGCCCACGACCCCACTCCTCAAGCCCACGACCCCACTCCTCAAGCCCACGATCCCACTCCTCAAGCCCACGACCCCACTCCACAAGCCCACGACCCCACTCCTCAAGCCCACGACCCCACTCCACAAGCCCACGACCCCACTCATCAAGCCCACGACCCCACTCCTCAAGCCCACGACCCCACTCCTCAAGCCCACGACCCCACTCATCAAGCCCACGACCCCACTCCTCAAGCCCACGACCCCACTCCACAAGCCCACGACCCCACTCCACAAGCTCACGACCCCACTCATCAAGCCCACGACCCCACTCCTCAAGCCCACGACCCCACTCCTCAAGCCCACGACCCCACTCCACAAGCTCACGACCCCACTCCTCAGTAGTAGGGATGGCAACGCACAGACGATATTTTGTTTCTGGGAAATATCGTGTCTGTGAGCCAGGGTTTTCAGGTAAATTTAGAATATCGTCTGTGTGAGCCAGGGTTTTCAGGTTCCAATATCGTCTGTGTGAGCCAGGGTTTTGAGGTTCCAATATCCCGCGTGTGAGCCAGGGTTTTCAGGTTCCAATATCGTCTGTGTGAGCCAGGGTTTTGAGGTTCCAATATCCCGCGTGTGAGCCAGGGTTTTCAGGTTCCAATATCGTCTGTGTGCGCCAGGGTTTTGAGGTTCCAATATCCCGCGTGTGAGCCAGGGTTTTCAGGTAAATTTTGTCAGTCACAGATTTTAGAAGTTGTTAAAGTTCTTATAATGAAAATAATGTCATACGAGTTTGTTAAAGTTCTTATGATGAAAATAATGTCATACGATAATGTCCCTCCCCCCCTTACCTCACAATCTGTGGCCCTCCTGTGTTTACTTTAGACCATCAGCCAGACGCGGCCTTCAGGTTACCTCTTATCTTATCTTATCTTCTCCATAATATCTGGACCGTCTCTCTCTCTCTCTCTCTCTCTCTCTCTCTCTCTCTCTCTCTCTCTCTCTCTCTCTCTCTCTCTCTCTCTCTCTCTCTCTCTCTCTCTCTCTCTCTCTCTCTCTCCTTACAGTTATTTTCAGAGTTTCAAATAACCATAGAAGTTTATTTATATGTTTATAACCGAATTTGTAAAAAGACCATTTTCAGAGAATATTGTCTTAGATGTTTTGTTAAGGAAAACAGACAACTTAGCCATAACATTTAGTTTTATATCCATTTACGGCTATTTCACCTGTAAAGACCAAAATTGAACAGAGCCCAGTTATAGACAGAATTTCGTCAGAGACCATTTTATACCTAAAAATGAACAGAGTCCACTTTGTGAGCAAAATTAGTCAGAGACAGTTTTAAGCTCAAATTTCATCAGAGTCCAATTATCAACAGAAATTCGCCAGAGTCTACTTTGAGAGCAAAATTAGTCAGAGACAGTTTTAAGCTCAAATTTCATCAGAGTCCTGTAATCTGTGAAAATTTGAGAGTCCATTTTATACCCAATTTTCGTCAGAGTCCAGTTTATGTTCAAATTCGCCAGAGTCTACTTTGAGAGCAAAATTCATCAGAGTCCAGTTCATGATCGAAATTAATCAGAGTCCAATTTAAGACCCAAATTTAACAGAGACCACATTTTCGCAACTAGCAGTCCAATCCCCCTGAAATTTTAAACAGTCATATTTCAGTCGTTGTAAATATGATCAAGTCAGTTACTGAGCTCCAGCTCTCGTCCCCACCCTACTCCACCCTCAAGTCTTTGTTAATATCCTATCAATTCCCCTGAAATTTTTACCCTCTGTATTTCAGGCACCGTAAATAAGATCAAAACAGTTAACGAGCTCCAGCTCTCGTCCCCACCTTAATTCTCTCTCATATCTTTGTAAATAACCCATCAATTTCCCTGAAATTTTTACCCTCTGTATTTCAGACATAGTAAATATGATGTAAACAATTATAAAACTCTAGCTCTTGTCCTCCATCCAAGTTCATTCCTGTAAATTCACTACTATCAGTCCAAATCCCCCTGAGATTTAAACACCCAACTACATTTTTAGACATAGTAAATAAAAACCAGTTCAGTTATCAAGTTTCAACTCTTGTCCCCCAGCTTAGTTCATTTTGTACAAGTTCTTTATTTTACAACTAAATCACCCTGAGATTTAAGATCACCTTATTTCTAACGTATTAAAATTAATCTGGACATTAGCCAAGCTCCAGTTCCTCTGTCTTAGATCATCGAACATAATTATATCCGATCAAGTCCCTCTCCAGCCTATCTGTTTATCAGAATAATCATCTTACCCTTCCCCTCCCTTACCTTCTCATCCCCAATATATCCAAACCTTCAATAATCATACTGTATTTGCATATTTTCTCTATATTCAGCTGTGTTCTTCACATTTTTTTCCATGTTTTCTGTGTTCATTTCATGTTCTACAAATGTTCACAGCATGCTCAGTTTAATTTTTTTCACCTGTTTTTCTCATTTTTTCTGTTTTCTACCATTTTCCCCGTATGTTCTCTATGTTCTTTGTCATGTTTTCATGTACATCATATGTTCTCTGTATAACTTTTATACTCAATATTCATGTTCTCAATGTTCTTAGCTTATTCTTCACATTTTTTCCATGTTTTCTGTGTTCATTCCATGTTCTACAAATGTTCACTGCATGCTCAGTTCAAATTTTTTCTACCATTTTCCCCGTATTTTCACTATGTTCTTTGTCATGTTTTCATGTACATCATATGTTCTCTGTATAACTTTTATACTCAATATTCATGTTCTCAATGTTCTTAGCTTATTCTTCACATGTTCAGTGTTCATTCTTGTATTCCCTATGTTCCTTATCATGTCTTCATATTCTCTATAAGTTCATATTCCCTGCATGTTCACTCTATTCTTCAACTTTTTTCTTACATGTTATCTGTGTTCACTGTGTTCATTCCCCTACTTAACCTCAATTTTTTGTTCTTTGTTTCTTTAAACCAATTTGTTTCTTCCATTCACTAACTAGTTCTTTGTCAAATAATATTATACTGCAATACAGTTCCCTCAACAATTTTTGTCACCCAGTTTTTATTTGCAAAACTATGTCAAAGTAATTCTCTTAGTCAACTTAATAGTTCTACCAACCCCGTTCTTAAACAAATCTACACTTTATTCAGTTCCAAATTTACAAAGACAAACCTTTCTTGTAACTTCCTAACTAAAAATCTTTCGCCAATCAACTAAAACATAAGTCACTTTCCTCTTTTCTCAACTAAACTTATTATCAATTCAACCAAAAAATAGTCAAAGGAATCTTTCCAACACTGTTCATAACTAAACTTATTCCCTAGTCATCAGAAAATAACCGTGTTCTTCATGTTTCATTGTCATTTCATAACTAAAATTATCCATCAATCAACAGAAAAAGTCATATTCATCATCAAAGTCAAAGATATCTTTCATCGCTGTTCTTAACTGGCATTATACTTCGGGGAGCACAAAAATAGTCTCCCTCGTCATGTTTTGTCTTTTTCCTTAACTAAAAGTATTCATCAGTCAGCTAAAAAATAGTTACTTCATCATGTTTCCTTGTCATTTCGTAACTAAAATTACATGTCGCTAAGTAAGAAAAATAGTCAAATGTAACTTTTTTAGCACTTTCGTAAAAATTATATGTCGTTAAGTAAGAAAAATAGTCAAAGGTGCTCTCCGTAACACCAAACTTACTCTTCGAGATAACAAAAGACACTCTCAAATACTCAAAAATTTACTCGCATCCTCAAAGTTATTCTCGGAGTCATCAAAAAGTTAATCTCAGTCATCAAAATGCTATTCTCTAAGTAGCCTTTCGTTCATCAGAGAAACTTTCTAAGACATCTTCGTTCATTAAAGTTAATCTCAGAGGCATAAAAGTTATTCTCAGTCATTAAAAAGTTAATCTCAGTCATCAAAATGCTGTTCTCTAAGTGACCTTTCGTTCATCAGAGAATCTTTCTAAGACATCTTCGTTCATTAAAGTTAATCTCAGAGGCATAAAAGTTATTCTCAGAGCTATCAAAATTATTCTTGATGCCATCAAAAAGTATTTTCTCGTTCATCAAAGTTAATCTCAGAGTTAACAAAGGTGATCTCTAACTCACTTTCGTTCAACATATTAATTCTCTAACTCCTCAAAGTTATTCTCTAAAACAACAAAGTTATTCTCTAAGACAACAAAGTCTTTCTCAGAGCTATCAAACTTGTTCTCAAAGTCATCAAAGTTATTCCAAGAGACGTCAAAGTTAACCTAAGACATCATCTTTCATCAAAGATATTATCTCTAAGCCATCAATGTTTTTCTCTAAGACATAAAAGTTATTCTCTATGTCATCAAAAAGTTATTCTCTGAGCTAACAAAATACTACTCATGTTCTCAAAGACATTCTCAAAGTCATCAAAGTTATTCTAAGAGCTATCAAACTTGTTCTCAGAAGTCATTCTCAAAGTCATCACCGATTTTCTCAGAGTCACCAAAGTTATTCTGTAACTCACTTTTGTTCATTAAAGTTAATTTCTATGTTATAAAAGTTATTCTCAGAGACATCTAAAGTTAATCTTGCTCATCAAAGTTGTTCTCTAAGACATAAAAGTTATTCTCAGAGACATCTAAAGTTAATCTTGCTCATCAAAGTTTGTTCTCTAAAACATAAAAGTTATTCTCAGAGTCATCAAAAGTTGTTCTCTAAGACATCAATGTTGCTATCTAAGACATCAATGATGTTCTCTAAATCATAAAAGTTAATCTTTAAGTCACCTTCGTTCATTAGAGAAACTTTCCAATCCATATTCGTTGACCAAAAGTTATTCTCAGAGTCATCAAAGTGATCTCTAATTCACCTTCGTTCTCCAAAAGTTGTTCTCTAAGACACCTTCGTTCATCAAAGAAACTCTCCTTCTTCCATCATGTTATGCTTTAAGACATCTTCAGTCATAAAATTTCTCTCGAAAATGTAACTAGTTCAGCTTTTCATACCAAACCTGCACTTCTGTTAAAACATATTTTCTTAGTTGCTTTACCCTAAAACTGTTCTCTGAACTACACTGTTCAAACCTACGTAACCTATCCTCTCCACCCAATGTTACTTAGTTAACGTAACGTTCCTAAACCTAACTTTACCTATCCTAACATAACTTACCTTACCTTACCTATCATACCTAACTTTACCTATCCTAACTTAACTTACCTTACCTTTACCTATCTTACCTAACTTAACCTGCATAACCTAACTTTACCTATCCTAACATAACTTACCTTAAGGGAGAGATAGAAAAGGATGGTTAGAAGGAGTAGGAGAAACAAAGTAAAAGAAGGAAAGAAGGTTAAGTGGGATAGTGGGTTTGGGTAAAAATATACAAAAAGGAGAAACAAAACTACATCTGAAAGGTTATGAAAAGGATAATATATTCAACAAATACGTCAAAAAACACAATAAACTACATCTGAAAGGTTAGGTTAAAGGGTTAGGGAATAAGAACATAAGATAGAACCTACTAAATACACTAAGATTACAAGAGGTTAGGTTAAGGGGTTGGGGAATAAGAATAAATGATAACAAACATAATAAATACAACTTATGAGCAACTTGATGAACTTTAACAAATAACCATTGATCTGCAAAAATGACCATTTGAGAAATTAACCCTTGAAACGAGTAAATTCCCATATATAACAAAAATCCTTTGAAATGGTTAAACACCCAATCTTAAACAAATAACACTTGAAATGAAAAAATGTCCATTTGAGAAATTAACCCTTGAAATGAGTAAATGAATATGAGACAATGATTGACGAAACACAAAAGACAAGCAGGAATAATTATGTAAGTTAGATCATGTCTGGTTGGACTAGATAAGTTAGGATACATCAGTTTGGGAATGTAAGATTAAGTTAGGTAAAGCAAGTTAGGTTACATTAGGATAGGTAAGATAAGTTATATAAGTTAGCTTAAGCAGGTTAAGTTATGTAAGTTAGGTTAAGCAGGTTAAGTTAGGTAAGTTAGGTTAAGCAGGTAAGGTAAGGTAAGTTAGATTAAGCAGGTTGAGTTAGGTAATGTAGGTAAGTTAGGTTAAGTTAGGTAAGTTAGGTTAAGTTATGTAAGTTAGGTTAAGCAAGTTAAGTTAGGTAAGGTAAGGTAAGTTAGGTTAAGCAGGATAAGTTAGGTTAAATTATGTAAGTTAGGTTAAGCAGGTTAAGTTAGGTAATGTAGGTAAGTTAGGTTAAGCAGGATAAGTTAGGTTAAATTATGTAAGTTAGGTTAGGTAAGTTAGGTATGATAGGTAAGGTAAGGTAAGTTATGTTAGGATAGGTAAAGTTAGGTAAGATAGGTAAGGTAAGGTAAGGTAAGTTATGTTAGGATAGGTAAAGTTAGGTTATGCAGGTTAAGTTAGGTAAGATAGGTAAAGTTAGGTAAGATAGGTAAAGTTAGGTAAGGTAAGGTAAGTTATGTTAAGATAGGTAAAGTTAGGTAAGATAGGTAAGGTAAGGTAAGTTTATGTTAGGATAGGTAAAGTTAGGTAAGATAGGTAAGGTAAGTTATGTTAGGATAGGTAAAGTTAGGTAAGATAGGTAAGGTAAGGTAAGTTATGTTAGGATAGGTAAAGTTAGGTAAGATAGGTAAGGTAAGGTAAGTTATGTTAGGATAGGTAAAGTTAGGTTATGCAGGTTAAGTTAGGTAAGATAGGTAAAGTTAGGTAAGATAGGTAAGGTAAGGTAAGTTATGTTAGGATAGGTAAAGTTAGGTTATGCAGGTTAAGTTAGGTAAGATAGGTAAAGGTAAGGTAAGTTAAGTTAGGATAGGTAAAGTTAGGTATGATAGGTAAGGTAAGGTAAGTTATGTTAGGATAGGTAAAGTTAGGTTTAGGAACGTTACGTTAACTAAGTAACATTGGGTGGAGAGGATAGGTTACGTAGGTTTGAACAGTGTAGTTCAGAGAACAGTTTTAGGGTAAAACGACTAAGAAAAAATATTTTAACAGAAGTGCAGGTTTGGTATGAAAAGCTGAACTAGTTACATTTTGGAGAGAAATTTTATGACTGAAGATGTCTTAAAGAATAACATGATGGAAGAAGGAGAGTTCCTTTGATGAACGAAGGTGTCTTAGAGAACAACTTTTGGAGAACGAAGGTGAATTAGAGATCACTTTGATGACTCTGAGAATAACTTTGGTCAACGAATATGGATTGGAAAGTTTCTCTAATGAACGAAGGTTACTTAAAGATTAACTTTTATGATTTAGATAACATCTTTCATGTCTTAGATAGCAACATTGATGTCTTAGAGAACAACTTTTGATGACTCTGAGAATAACTTTTATGTCTTAGAGAACAACTTTGATGAGCAAGATTAACTTTAGATGTCTCTGAGAATAACTTTTATAACATAGAAATTAACTTTAATGAACAAAAGTGAGTTACAGAATAACTTTGATGACTCTGTGAATAACTTTGATGACTTTGAGAACAAGTTTGATAGCTCTTAGAATAACTTTGATGACTTTGAGAATGTCTTTGAGAACATGAGTAGTATTTTGTTAGCTCAGAGAATAACTTTTTGATGACATAGAGAATAACTTTTATGTCTTAGAGAAGAACATTGATGGCTTAGAGAGAATATTTTTGATGAAAGATGATGTCTTAGATTAACTTTGACGTCTCTTGGAATAACTTTGATGACTTTGAGAACAAGTTTGATAGCTCTGAGAAAGACTTTGTTGTCTTAGAGAATAACTTTGTTGTTTTAGAGAATAACTTTGAGGAGTTAGAGAATTAATATGTTGAACGAAAGTGAGTTAGAGATCACCTTTGTTAACTCTGAGATTAACTTTGATGAACGAGAAAATACTTTTTGATGGCATCAAGAATAATTTTGATAGCTCTGAGAATAACTTTTATGCCTCTGAGATTAACTTTAATGAACGAAGATGTCTTAGAAAGATTCTCTGATGAACGAAAGGTCACTTAGAGAACAGCATTTTGATGACTGAGATTAACTTTTTAATGACTGAGAATAACTTTTATGCCTCTGAGATTAACTTTAATGAACGAAGATGTCTTAGAAAGTTTCTCTGATGAACGAAAGGCTACTTAGAGAATAGCATTTTGATGACTGAGATTAACTTTTTGATGACTCCGAGAATAACTTTGAGGATGCGAGTAAATTTTTGAGTATTTGAGAGTGTCTTTTGTTATCTCGAAGAGTAAGTTTGGTGTTACGGAGAGCACCTTTGACTATTTTTCTTACTTAACGACATATAATTTTTACGAAAGTGCTAAAAAAGTTACATTTGACTATTTTTCTTACTTAGCGACATGTAATTTTAGTTACGAAATGACAAGGAAACATGATGAAGTAACTATTTTTTAGCTGACTGATGAATACTTTTAGTTAAGGAAAAAGACAAAACATGACGAGGGAGACTATTTTTGTGCTCCCCGAAGTATAATGCCAGTTAAGAACAGCGATGAAAGATATCTTTGACTTTGATGATGAATATGACTTTTTCTGTTGATTGATGGATAATTTTAGTTATGAAATGACAATGAAACATGAAGAACACGGTTATTTTCTGATGACTAGGGAATAAGTTTAGTTATGAACAGTGTTGGAAAGATTCCTTTGACTATTTTTTGGTTGAATTGATAATAAGTTTAGTTGAGAAAAGAGGAAAGTGACTTATGTTTTAGTTGATTGGCGAAAGATTTTTAGTTAGGAAGTTACAAGAAAGGTTTGTCTTTGTAAATTTGGAACTGAATAAAGTGTAGATTTGTTTAAGAACAGGGTTGGTAGAACTATTAAGTTGACTACGAGAATTACTTTGACATAGTTTTGCAAATAAAAACTGGGTGACTAAAATTGTTGAGGGAACTGTATTGCAGTATAATATTATTTGACAAAGAACTAGTTAGTGAATGGAAGAAACAAATTGGTTTAAAGAAACAAAGAACATAAAAAATTGAGGTTAAGTAAGGGAATGAACACAGTGAACATACGGTGAACATAGAAAACATGTAAGAAAAAGTTGATGAATAGAGTGAACATGTAGGGAATATGAACTTACAGAGAATATGAAGACATGATAAGGAACATAGGGAATACAAAGAATGAACACTGAACATGTGAAGAACAAGCTAAGAACATTGAGAACATGAATACTGAGTATAAAAGTTATACAGAGAACATATGATGTACATGAAAACATGACAAAGAACATAGAGAACATACGGGGAAAATGGTAGAAAACAGAAAAACATGAGAAAAACAGGTGAAAAAAAATTGAACTGAGCATGCTGTGAACATTTGTAGAACATGGAATGAACACAGAAAACATGGAAAAAAATGTGAAGAACACAGCTGAATATAGAGAAAATATGCAAATACAGTATGATTATTGAAGGTTTGGATATATTGGGGATGAGAAGGTAAGGGAGGGGAAGGGTAAGATGATTATTCTGATAAACAGATAGGCTGGAGAGGGACTTGATCGGATATAATTATGTTCGATGATCTAAGACAGAGGAAATGGAGCTTGGCTAATGTCCAGATTAATTTTACTACGTTAGAAATAAGGTGATCTTAAATCTCAGGGTGATTTAGTTGTAAAATAAAGAACTTGTACAAAATGAACTAAGCTGGGGGACAAGAGTTGAAACTTGATAACTGAACTGGTTTTTATTTACTATGTCTGAAAATGTAGTTGGGTGTTTAAATCTCAGGGGGATTTGGACTGATAGTAGTGAATTTACAGGAATGAACTTGGACGGAGGACAAGAGCTAGAGTTTTATAATTGTTTACATCATATTTACTATGTCTGAAATACAGAGGGTAAAAATTTCAGGGAAATTGATGGGTTATTTACAAAGATATGAGAGAGAATTAAGGTGGGGACGAGAGCTGGAGCTCGTTAATTGTTTTGATCTTATTTACAGTGCCTGAAATACAGAGGGTAAAAATTTCAGGGGAATTGATAGGATATTAACAAAGACTTGAGGGTGGAGTAGGGTGGGGGACGAGAGCTGGAGCTCAGTAACTGACTTGATCTTATTTACTACGACTGAAATATGACTGTTTAAAATTTCAGGGGGATTGGACTGCTAGTAGCGAAAATGTGGTCTCTGTTAAATTTGGGTCTTAAATTGGACTCTGATTAATTTCGATCATAAACTGGACTCTGACGAAAATTGGGTATAAAATGGACTCTCAAATTTTCACAGATTACAGGACTCTGATGAAATTTGAGCTTAAAACTGTCTCTGACTAATTTTGCTCTCAAAGTAGACTCTGGCGAATTTCTGTTTATAATTGGACTCTGATGAAATTTGAGCTTAAAACTGTCTCTGACTAATTTTGCTCACAAAGTGGACTCTGTTCATTTTTAGGTATAAAATGGTCTCTGACGAAATTCTGTCTATAACTGGGCTCTGTTCAATTTTGGTCTTTACAGGTGAAATAGCCGTAAATGGATATAAAACTAAATGTTATGGCTAAGTTGTCTGTTTTCCTTAACAAAACATCTAAGACAATATTCTCTGAAAATGGTCTTTTTACAAATTCGGTTATAAACATATAAATAAACTTCTATGGTTATTTGAAACTCTGAAAATAACTGTAAGGAAATAGGAAGAGAGAGAGAGAGAGAGAGAGAGAGAGAGAGAGAGAGAGAGAGAGAGAGAGAGAGAGAGAGAGATGGTCCAGATATTATGGAGAAGATAAGATAAGATAAGAGGTAACCTGAAGGCCGCGTCTGGCTGATGGTCTAAAGTAAACACAGGAGGGCCACAGATTGTGAGGTAAGGGGGGGAGGGACATTATCGTATGACATTATTTTCATCATAAGAACTTTAACAAACTAGTATGACATTATTTTCATTATAAGAACTTTAACAACTTCTAAAATCTGTGACTGACAAAATTTACCTGAAAACCCTGGCTCACACGCGGGATATTGGAACCTCAAAACCCTGGCTCACACAGACGATATTGGAACCTGAAAACCCTGGCTCACACAGACGATATTCTAAATTTACCTGAAAACCCTGGCTCACAGACACGATATTTCCCAGAAACAAAATATCGTCTGTGCGTTGCCATCCCTACTACTCTCCTCAAGCCCACGACCCCACTCCACAAGCCCACGACCCCACTCCACAAGCCCACGACCCCACTCCACAAGCCCACGACCCCACTCCACAAGCCCACGACCCCACTCCACAAGCCCACGACCCCACTCCACAAGCCCACGACCCCACTCCACAAGCCCACGCCTCCACTCCACAAGCCCACGCCTCCACTCCACAAGCCCACGCCTCCACTCCACAAGCCCACGCCTCCACTCCTCAAGCCCACGCCTCCACTCCTCAAGCCCATGACCCCCACTCCACAAGCCCACGCCTTCACTACACAATCCCACGCCTCCACTCTTCAAGCCCACGCCTCCACTCTTCAAGCCCACGCCTCCACTCCTCAAGCCCACGCCTCCACTCCTCAAGCCCACGCCTCCACTCCTCAAGCCCACGCCTCCACTCCTCAAGCCCACGCCTCCACTCTTCAAGCCCACGCCTCCACTCTTCAAGCCCACGCCTCCACTCATCAAGCCCACGCCTCCACTCATCAAGCCCACGCCTCCACTCCTCAAGCCCACGCCTCCACTCTTCAAGCCCACGCCTCCACTCTTCAAGCCCACGCCTCCACTCATCAAGCCCACACCTCCACTCATCAAGCCCACGCCTCCACTCCTCAAGCCCACGCCTCCACTCCTCAAGCCCACGCCTCCACTCATTGTTGGAAATTTCCAACACTAATACACTACTATTGTATTATAATAAATCATTATTATTATATACTAACTACAGTAGTCACTAAATTTACTAACAGTAGTGTCAACATAAACTAACCATTGCATCTGCGTATTAATGCTAGAATTCTTACGAAAAAGAGCACCAATATTGCGTCAGATAATGTCTAGTTAAACACATTTATTGCCAATGTGTTAGAGAATTGAATGTGGTTCTCTAAAATCATCAGTATTCCGTGTGATAATTATTTACGGATAACATAACTCCCAAATAATTCTAAATTGAGAGTTTTTAGTTACAATTGTTAACAAGTAATAGTTTTTCTGTCACGCGTGAATGCCATGGAGAAAACTAAAATCTTCTCCATTTCTCGTTTACCACCATAAAACGGGAAAGCAATAATATTTAAATCCCTAGAATCACAACCCAGTCCTTATTAAAGTATTTCAACCACGATTGCGCGAAATAGTATTATTCGTGATAAATAATTTCGGTGGTGAATGGGGAACGCAGGTTGGAAGAGGAAGGAGACGCCATTGTGGAGCCAGCTTGTGCAGCGTGTGTGCTTGGACAGGGGAAAGTCTTGGCGTCAGAGTCTAAGACACGTGGCGTTGGGGAGTTATCAGCAAGAATTACACTGATACCCAACTAATAACGAATAATTATTCTTCCACGTGCTCCATAGTGCTCGGCTAATCAATAACGCGTCGAGAATCAAACCAAAACCCTCAATCACGTGTACAACACCTGGAAGTCTGGGACTGATAGACGCGATATCGGCAGACTTCAGTAGTTACTGCGCTCATAATAAGTATATTTTCTTTCTTGATGCATCATTAGAGATTGTATATTTCGTGGGTAGTCTGTCGTTATATAGTGAGACGACACCAAATCCAACGTTAGTACCGCATTAATATTTATTTTCTGTTTTCATAAATATTGAGATCTAAGTAGCCTAGTTCAATGCTACGTAATATCCTTTAAATTACAGCTCGTATGTGAGGAGTCAACGAGTCGTTAACCGCATTCGTGTTATTCACCTCTAATGGCTTCTATGTGGAGATCCTGAGATCACGAGGACGAAGCACAAACGATGTCATAGAAATCGTCTTAAAGACGATTTCTTTCTTTCTAGACTTTTTGTACACATTTAATTATTCCATTTTATTATCCAAATTCACAAGATTATCATATCGAATATTTTACCATATGATTATTGGAAATTGATGTGTTTACTTAGATGATTGCTCTTTAATTTTAATAATCATTAATATTCTCTATTTGAATTTACCTATTGATTCTATAATATTTTAGGTCATAATATTATTTACTTAACAATGAACTAGTGATGAACCACACTAGTTCCTAGACGTATATGAAGTTCTAGTAATACCCCCCAATGTAGGTGTTTGAGGCTCTGACTTTAGTTAATTAATCATACAGTCCATTATTTATTTGAGTGATTATTCTTTCTAATACCTATCCATAGACACTGGTTCTTCCTTGTGTTTTCTAATGATCACTTTTTATTAGTTTCCCTCTTTTCTCAAAATTGGGTGGTCCTTCGTTATTACATGAAATAATTAAATAATTGAGTCAAGCCGCAGATATCCCACACTCATCAAGCCCACGCCTCCACTCTTCAAGCCCACGCCTCCACTCATCATGCCCACGCCTCCACTCCTCAAGCCCACGCCTCCACTCATCAAGCCCACGCCTCCACTCATCAAGCCCACGCCTCCACTCATCAAGGCCACGCCTCCACTCATCAAGCCCACACCTCCACTCATCAAGCCCACGCCTCCACTCATCAAGCCCACGCCTCCACTCCTCAAGCCCACGCCTCCACTCCTCAAGCCCACGCCTCCACTCCTCAAGCCCACGACCCCACACCCACGCTCCCAAAGTCACGCCCACATCCCCACAGCACTAGACATGAAAGGGGCTGAGCATAGCATTGAGAAAGTTTTCAGGCTAGGTTGGTACAACAAAGACCAAGACCGAGTGATAAAGATAGTGTTTGCAAACGAGAGCACAAATGAGAAGATTCTATCAAGGAAGAGCTCCCTGAAAAACGTGGGAAAATTAAAAAATGTATTCCTCCAGAGAGACATGACAAGGGAGGAGAGAGCTGTGGCGGCAGAAGCAAGGAAGAGGTGCAGGGTGAGAGGGGAAAACCAAGAAGTCACAGCTCCCAACACAACACCCCCAGAGGCGAGGGGGGAACCCACAACCAGCTACCCAGTAACACCAGAAGGGAGGACAACCCCACCACCCTCCTCTGCATAGAAAACCCCCCTACCTAAAACCCTCCCTGCCCCCACTCAAATGTTCAGCCAAATCTCCCTCACATCCAATCCCCACCCTTCTCCCCCTCCTCTCCTCCCACCTAGTCCTCCTTCCCCCCCTTTCCTTCCTGTCCTCCCTCCCCTTTCACCCCATACCCTCCCTGTCCCTCCCCCCTTCACTGGATCCCCCGCCCCTCATCCCTGTATCCTCTGAGACCCTGTTATCCACCTCACAGGTCCTCACACCTATGGAACAGCTTCCCCCACCAGCAGAACACTCACCAAGGAGGCGATTTGAGAAGGGGCAGAAGAAAGTGAGCCTCAAAGCAATGTACACTAACATAGATGGTATTACAAATAAAGCGAATGAGCTTGGAAACCGGGTACTAGAGGAAAACCCAGACATAATAGCCCTCACAGAAACAAAGATCACGAAAACGTTAACAAACGCAGTGTTCCCACAGGACTATTATGTTATGAGGAAAGAGAGGGAAGGAAGAGGTGGGGGTGGTGTAGCTCTGCAGGTAAGAAAAGGCTGGGATTTTGAGGAGATGGTTATTCAGGGCTGTGAAGGTTTCAGTGACTACATAGCAGGTACCATAACAAATGGAGGGAAAAAAATTATAGTCGTAGTCATATATAATCCACCACCAAATGACAGAAGACCTAGACAGGAATATGATAGAAACAACGTGGCCATCATTAACATAATAGAGAGAGCAGCTTCTGTTGATAGCAGGAATGGATCTGGACTACTAATCATGAGAGACTTCAACCATGGGAAGATAGATTGGGAGAACAGAGACCCGCATGGAGGACCAGAAACATGGAGAGCTAAGCTGCTGGACGTGGCAACAAGAAACATTCTAAGCCAACACATCAAGGAACCAACAAGAATGGGAGGAGAAGATGAACCATCAATGCTTGATTTGATATTTACCCTAAATGAGTGGGATATAAGGGAAGTTAAGATGGAAGCGCCCTTGGGAATGAGTGACCACAGTGTATTGAACTTTGAGTACCTGGTAGAGCTAGGAATTATCTCCCCCCAAAAAGAACTAGGACTCAAAAGGCTGGCATACCGAAAGGGGAATTATGAACAAATGAGAAGTTTCCTAAGTGAAATACCTTGGGACACAGACCTCAGAGATAAGTCTGTACAGGGTATGATGGACTATGTTACCCGAAAGTGTCAGGAGGAAGTAAACAGGTTCATCCCGGCCCAAAGGGAAAAATCCGAGAAGCAACAGAAGAATCCATGGTATAATAGGGCATGTATGGAAGCGAAGAAACTGAACAAAAGGGCGTGGAGGAACTTCCGGAATAACAGAACACCAGAAAGCAGAGAGAGATACCAGAGAACTAGGAATGAGTATGTTAGGGTGAGAAGAGAAAAATTATGAAAATGATATAACAAACAAAGCCAAGACCGAACCAAAGCTACTCCACAGTCACATCAGAAGGAAAACAACAGTGAAAGAACAGGTATTGAAACTTAGAACAGGCGAGGACAGGTATACAGAGAATGACAGAGAGGTGTGTGAAGAACTCAACATGAGGTTCCAGGAGGTCTTCACAATAGAACAATGTGAGGTCACTGTGCTAGGAGAAAGGGAGGTAAACCAGGCGGCCTTGGAAGAGTTCGAAATTACGAGAGAGGACGTCAAGAGACACCTGCTGGTTCTGGATGTTAGAAAGACTGTTGGTCCAGATAAGATCTCACCATGGATACTGAAAGAGTGTGCAGAGGCACTTTCCTTGCCACTCTCCATAGTGTATAGTAAGTCACTGGAGACGGGAGACCTACCAGAAATATGGAAGACGGCGAATGTGGTCCCAATATACAAAAAGGGCGACAGGCAAGAGGCACTGAACTACAGGCCAGTGTCCTTGACTTGTATACCATGCAAGGTGATGGAGAAGATCGTGAGAAAAAACCTGGTAACACATCTGGAGAGAAGGGACTTCGTGACAGATCGCCAACATGGGTTCAGGGAGGGTAAATCTTGCCTTACAGGCTTGATAGAATTCTACGATCAGGTGACAAAGATTAAGCAAGAAAGAGAGGGCTGGGCGGACTGCATTTTCTTGTGTTGTCGGAAAGCCTTTGACACAGTACCGCATAAGAGGCTGGTTCATAAGCTGGAGAGACAGGCAGGTGTAGTTGGTAAGGTGCTCCAGTGGATAAGGGAGTACCTAAGCAACAGGAACCACAGAGTTACGGTGAGGGGTGAGACCTCCGATTGGCGCGAAGTCACCAGTGGAGTCCCACAGGGCTCTGTACTCGGTCCTATCTTGTTTCTGGTATATGTAAATGATCTCCCGGAGGGTATCGATTCATTTCTCTCAATGTTTGCAGACGATGCTAAAATTATGAGAAGGATTAAAACAGAAGAGGACTGTTTGAGGCTTCAAGAAGACCTAGACAAGCTGAAGGAATGGTCGAACAAATGGTTGTTAGAGTTTAACCCAACCAAATGTAATGTAATGAAGATAGGTGTAGGGAGCAGGAGGCCAGATACAAGGTATCATCTGGGAGAGGAAATTCTTCAGGAGTTAGAGAAAGAAAAAGACTTGGGGGTTGATATCACGCCAGACCTGTCTCCTGCAGCACATATCAAGAGGATAACATCAGCGGCATATGCCAGGCTGACCAACATACGAACGGCATTCAGAAACTTGTGTAAAGAATCATTCAGAACTTTGTATACCACCTATGTCAGGCCAATCCTGGAATATGCAGCCCCAGTATGGAGTCCATATCTAGTCAAGGATAAGACTAAACTGGAAAAGGTTCAAACGTTTGCTACCAGAATAGTACGCAAGCTGAGAGGTATGAGCTACGAGGTGAGACTACAGGAATTAAACCTCACTTCGCTTGAAGACAGAAGAGTTAGGGGGGACATGATCACCACATTCAAGATTCTGAAGGGAATTGATGGGGTAGATAAAGACAGGCTATTTAACACAAGGGGCACACGCACAAGGGGACACAGGTGGAAACTGAGTGCCCAAATGAGCCACAGAGATATTAGAAAGAACTTTTTTAGTGTCAGAGTGGTTGACAAATGGAATGCATTAGGAAGTGATGTGGTGGAGGCTGACTCCATACACAGTTTCAAGTGTAGATATGATCAGAGCCTATAGGCTCAGGAATCTGTACACCTGTTGATTGACGGGACCAAAGAGCCAGAGCTCAACCCCCGCAAACACAACTAGGTGAGTATAGCCAGGCCCACGTTCCCACAACCAGGCCCACGCTCCCACAGTGGAGACCGGTAGCCGAGCGGCGGACACACCGCTGGGCACGTGATCCTGTGGTCCCGGGTTCGATTCGTTAGTCAGCTGTCACGGGCTGCTTTCAGTGTGTGTGTGTGGGGGGGGGAGAGAAATAATAGTAGTTAGAAACAATTGATTGACAGTTGAGAGGCGGGCCGAAAGAGCAGAGCTCAACCCCCGCAAGCACAACTAGGTGAACACAGTCACGCCCACGACCTCACAGCCATACCCACGACCCCACAGCCACGCCCTCACAGCCACGCCCCCACGCCCACGCTTCAAACAAGTGAGGGAGGCGGCCGGCCACACACCTGGTCATCTGGCTCCAATGTCTCCATTATAATATTAAAAAAAAGAACTAATAAAGTTCAAGCTTTTCAGCTTTGCTGAAGAACTGAGAAGCTAACCTTATGTTATTAACAGTAAAACACCATTTAAATATAATTTAAAAAATATGTCTGGAAACGTTTTTCAATGTAAACAATGGCGGCGGCGGCTGTGCTCCTCTGCCTCAGTTACAACTACAGGACCAACATTAACTACCATAACCTTACCTTTATTGTTGAGTGTAGTGTCTGTGGTGGGCGTGTTGAGTGTGGGCGCGTTGAGTGTGGGCGTGTTGACACTGTAGGTGTGGTGGGCGTGTTGACACTGTAGGTGTGGTGGGCGTGTTGACACTGTAGGTGTGGTGGGCGTGTTGACACTGTAGGTGTGGTGGGCGTGTTGACACTGTAGGTGTGGTGGGCGTGTTGACACTGTAGGTGTGGTGGGCGCGTTGAGACTGTAGGCGTGGTGGGCGTGTTGACACTGTGGGCGTGTTGACACTATGTGTGGTGGGCGTGTTGACACTGTAGGTGTGGTGGGCGTGTTGACACTGTATGTGTGGTGGGCGTGTTGACACTGTGGGCGTGTGGTGGGCGTGTTGACACTGTATGTGTGGTGGGCGTGTTGACACTGTGGGCGTGTGGTGGGCGTGTTGACACTGTGGGCGTGTGGTGGGCGTGTTGACACTGTGGGCGTGTGGTGGGCGTGTTGACACTGTGGGCGTGTTGACACTGTGGGCGTGTGGTGGGCGTGTTGACACTGTATGTGTGGTGGGCGTGTTGACACTGTGGGCGTGTGGTGGGCGTGTTGACACTGTGGGCGTGTGGTGGGCGTGTTGACACTGTGGGCGTGTTGACACTGTATGTGTGGTGGGCGTGTTGACACTGTGGGCGTGTGGTGGGCGTGTTGACACTGTGGGCGTGTGGTGGGCGTGTTGACACTGTATGTGTGGTGGGCGTGTTGACACTGTATGTGTGGTGGGCGTGTTGACACTGTGGGCGTGTGGTGGGCGTGTTGACACTGTATGTGTGGTGGGCGTGTTGACACTGTATGTGTGGTGGGCGTGTTGACACTGTGGGCGTGTGGTGGGCGTGTTGACACTGTAGGTGTGGTGGGCATGTTGACACTGTGGGCGTGTGGTGGGCGTGTTGACACTGTAGGTGTGGTGGGCGTGTTGAGTCTGTGGGTGTGGTGGGCGTGTTGAGTCTGTGGGTGTGGTGGGCGTGTTGAGTCTGTGGGCGTGTGGTGGGCGTGTTGACACTGTAGGTGTGGTGGACACGTTGAGGCTGAGGGCGTGTGGTGGGCGTGTTGAGTCTGTGGGCGTGTGGTGGGCGCGTTGAGTCTGTGGGCGTGTTGAGTCTGTGGGCGTGTTGAGTCTGTGGATGTGGTGGGCGTGTTGAGTCTGTGGGTGTGGTGGACGTGTTGAGTCTGGGCGTGTGGTGGGCGTGTTGAGTCTGTGGGCGTGTGGTGGGCGCGTTGAGTCTGTGGGCGTGTTGAGTCTGTGGGCGTGTGGTGGGCGTGTTGAGTCTGTGGGCGTGTGGTGGGCGTGTTGAGTCTGTGGGCGTGTGGTGGGCGTGTTAGAGTCTGTGGGCGTGTGGTGGGCGCGTTGAGTCTGAGGGCGTGTTGACACTGTAGGTGTGGTGGGCGTGTTGACACTGTAGGTGTGGTGGGCGTGTTGAGACTGAAGGCGTGTGGTGGGCGTGTTGACACTGTAGGTGTGGTGGGCGTGTTGACACTGTAGGTGTGGTGGACGCGTTGAGACTGAGGGCGTGTGGTGGGCGCGTTGACACTGTATGTGTGGTGGGCGCGTTGACACTGTAGGTGTGGTGGGCGCGTTGAGACTGTAGGCGTGTTTACACTGTAGGTGTGGTGGGCGTGTTGACACTGTAGGCGTGTTTACACTGTAGGTGTGGTGGACGCGTTGAGACTGAGGGCGTGTGGTGGGGCGAGACGCCATGGCGGCCGGCACCAGCGTCGCCACCTCCTCCACCCTCCGCTCCCACCTCTTACTCCTCAACCACTCTCATCTATTCCCACTACCACACTTCTTTAATATATATAACAAATTTACTAATTAATTTTGTGTTTGCTTTAATATTTTGGGGGCATTTTATTGTTTATATCTTATGATAATTACATGATGTTAAATTTAAAAAGTGTACTGCCGCGCACTCTGCTCTCCATTACAAACCTGACAATAACTGTCTGGTATATTACGTTTTTTGGGTTATACCTCGACCCCTGAGAACAGTCTTTGTTCCATATGTCTCACCCCAGGTTATGCTCACTTATATGTTCTTGCATGATGAGCTTCAGCTACTGGGTCTTGCCTTTCTGTCGTAGGTAGCCTATTATATAATTGTCCCCCAGACATTCTGGCTACCATAGTGTAGCCTCGCCCATCACCACTTGTATCTCATTCCACTTGCTCATTAATTTTACACTGAATAAGTTATTGTTAACACTCACATGGCTAATTTGAGTTGAAATTTACATTTGAGTTACAAATGAAATTTACATTTGAGTTACAAATGAAATTTACATTTGAGTTACAGATGTCTTTCAGATGTGTCTTACAAGTGTTTTACAAATGTGTCTTACAAGATTAAAGTTAATCTTGTTTTGTCCTTTTGTCCTAATGTCTGAAAAATCTTACAAGTATCTTACAAATGTGTCTTACAAATGTATCTTACAAATGTGTCTTACAAATGTGTCTTACAATTGTGTCTTACACGTGTCTTACAAATGTGTCTTACAAATGTGTCTTACAAATGTGTCTTACAAATGTTTCTTACACGTGTCTTACAAATGTGTTATACAAATGTATCTTACAAATGTGTCTTACAAATGTGTCTTACAAATGTATCTTACAAATGTGTCTTACAAATGTCTCTTACACGTGTCTTACAAATGTGTCTTACAAATGTGTCTTACACGTGTCTTACAAATGAGTCTTACAAATGTGTCTTACAAATGTTTCTTACACGTGTCTTACAAATGTGTTTTACAAATGTATCTTACAAATGTGTCTTACAAATGTGTCTTACAAAAGTGTCTTGCACGTGTCTTACAAATGTATCTTACAAATGTGTCTTACACGTGTCTTACAAATGTGTCTTACAAATGTGTCTTACATATGTATCTTACAAACGTGTCTTACAAATGTGTCTTACAAATGTGTTTTACAAATGTATCTTACAAATGTGTCTTACAAATGTGTCTTACAAATGTATCTTACAAATGTGTCTTACAAATGTGTCTTACACGTGTCTTACAAATGTGTCTTACAAATGTGTCTTACAAATGTGTCTTACAAATGTTTCTTACACGTGTCTTACAAATGTGTCTTACAAATGTGTCTTACATATGTATCTTAAAATGTGTCTTACAAATGTGTACAAATGTGTCTTACACATGTATCTTACAAATGTGTCTTACGTGTCTTACAAATGTGTCTTACAAATGTATCTTACAAATGTGTCTTACACGTGTCTTATAAATGTGTCTTACAAATGTGTCTTACAAATGTGTCTTACAAATGTGTCTTACAAATGTATCTTACAAACGTGTCTTACACGTGTCTTACAAATGTGTCTTACAAATGTGTCATACAAATGTATCTTACAAATGTATCTTACAAATGTGTCTTACACGTGTCTTACAAATGTGTCTTACAAATGTGTCTTACAAATGTATCTTACAAATGTGTCTTACACGTGTCTTACAAATGTGTCTTACAAATGTGTCTTACAAATGTGTCTTACAAATGTATCTTACAAACGTGTCCTACACGTGTCTTACAAACGTGTCTTACAAATGTGTCTTACACGTGTCTTACAAATGCGTCTTACAAAAGTGTCTTACAAATGTATCTTACAAATGTGTCTTGCAAGTGACTTACAAATGTGTCTTACAAATGTGTCTTACAAATGTGTCTTACATATGTATCTTACAAACGTGTCTTACAAATGTGTCTTACAAATGTGTTTTACAAATGTATCTTACAAATGTGTCTTACAAATGTGTCTTACAAATGTATCTTACAAATGTGTCTTACAAATGTGTCTTACACGTGTCTTACAAATGTGTCTTACAAATGTATCTTACAAACGTGTCTTACACGTGTCTTATAAATGTGTCTTACAAATGTGTCTTACAAATGTGTCTTACAAATGTATCTTACAAACGTGTCTTACACGTGTCTTACAAATGTGTCTTACAAATGTGTCATACAAATGTATCTTACAAATGTATCTTACAAATGTGTCTTACACGTGTCTTACAAATGTGTCTTACAAATGTGTCTTACAAATGTATCTTACAAATGTGTCTTACACGTGTCTTACAAATGTGTCTTACAAATGTGTCTTACATATGTATCTTAAAATGTGTCTTACAAATGTGTACAAATGTGTCTTACACATGTATCTTACAAATGTGTCTTACGTGTCTTACAAATGTGTCTTACAAATGTATCTTACAAATGTGTCTTACACGTGTCTTATAAATGTGTCTTACAAATGTGTCTTACAAATGTGTCTTACAAATGTATCTTACAAACGTGTCTTACACGTGTCTTACAAATGTGTCTTACAAATGTGTCATACAAATGTATCTTACAAATGTATCTTACAAATGTGTCTTACACGTGTCTTACAAATGTGTCTTACAAATGTGTCTTACAAATGTATCTTACAAATGTGTCTTACACGTGTCTTACAAATGTGTCTTACAAATGTGTCTTACAAATGTATCTTACAAACGTGTCCTACACGTGTCTTACAAACGTGTCTTACAAATGTGTCTTACACGTGTCTTACAAATGCGTCTTACAAAAGTGTCTTACAAATGTATCTTACAAATGTGTCTTGCAAGTGTCTTACAAATGTGTCTTACACGTGTCTTACAAATGTGTCTTACAAATGTGTCTTACAAATGTATCTTACAAATGTGTCTTACACGTGTCTTACAAATGTGTCTTACAAATGTGTCTTAAAAATGTGTCTTACAAATGTGTCTTACAAATGTGTCTTACAAATGTGTCTTAAAAATGTGTCTTACACGTGTCTTACAAATGTGTCTTACAAATGTGTCTTACAAATGTGTCTTACAAATGTATCTTACAAATGTGTCTTACACGTGTCTTACAAATGTGTCTTACAAATGTATCTTACAAATGTCTTACACGTGTCTTACAAATGTGTCTTACAAATGTGTCTTACAAATGTGTCTTACAAATGTATCTTACAAATGTGTCTTACACGTGTCTTACAAATGTCTTATAAATGTGTCTTACAAGTGTATCTTACAAATGTATCTTACAAATGTGTCTTACACGTGTCTTACAAATGGGTCTTACAAATGTGTCTTACAAATGTGTCTTACAAATGTATCTTACAAATGTGTCTTACACGTGTCTTACAAATGTGTCTTACACGTGTCTTACAAATGCGTCTTACAAATGTGTCTTACAAATGTATCTTACAAATGTGTCTTACAAGTGTCTTACAAATGTGTCTTACACGTGTCTTACAAATGTGTCTTACAAATGTGTCTTACAAATGTGTCTTACAAATGTGTCTTACAAATGTATCTTACAAATGTGTCTTACACGTGTCTTACAAATGTGCCTTACAAATGTGTCTTAAAAATGTGTCTTACAAATGTGTCTTACAAATGTGTCTTACACGTGTCTTACAAATGTGTCTTACAAATGTGTCTTACAAATGTGTCTTACAAATGTGTCTTACAAATGTATCTTACAAATGTGTCTTACACGTGTCTTACAAATGTGTCTTACAAATGTGTCTTACAAATGTATCTTACAAATGTGTCTTACACGTGTCTTACAAATGTGTCTTACAAATGTGTCTTACACGTGTCTTACAAATGTGTCTTACAAATGTGTCTTACAAATGTATCTTACAAATGTGTCTTACACGTGTCTTACAAATGTGTCTTACAAATGTATCTTACAAATGTCTTACACGTGTCTTACAAATGTGTCTTACAAATGTGTCTTACAAATGTGTCTTACAAATGTATCTTACAAATGTGTCTTACACGTGTCTTACAAATGTCTTATAAATGTGTCTTACAAGTGTATCTTACAAATGTATCTTACAAATGTGTCTTACACGTGTCTTACAAATGGGTCTTACAAATGTGTCTTACAAATGTGTCTTACAAATGTATCTTACAAATGTGTCTTACACGTGTCTTACAAATGTGTCTTACACGTGTCTTACAAATGCGTCTTACAAATGTGTCTTACAAATGTATCTTACAAATGTGTCTTACAAGTGTCTTACAAATGTGTCTTACACGTGTCTTACAAATGTGTCTTACAAATGTGTCTTACAAATGTGTCTTACAAATGTGTCTTACAAATGTATCTTACAAATGTGTCTTACACGTGTCTTACAAATGTGCCTTACAAATGTGTCTTAAAAATGTGTCTTACAAATGTGTCTTACAAATGTGTCTTACACGTGTCTTACAAATGTGTCTTACAAATGTGTCTTACAAATGTGTCTTACAAATGTGTCTTACAAATGTATCTTACAAATGTGTCTTACACGTGTCTTACAAATGTGTCTTACAAATGTGTCTTACAAATGTATCTTACAAATGTGTCTTACACGTGTCTTACAAATGTGTCTTACAAATGTGTCTTACAAATGTGTCTTACAAATGTATCTTACAAACGTGTCCTACACGTGTCTTACAAACGTGTCTTACAAATGTGTCTTACACGTGTCTTACAAATGCGTCTTACAAAAGTGTCTTACAAATGTATCTTACAAATGTGTCTTGCAAGTGTCTTACAAATGTGTCTTACACGTGTCTTACAAATGTGTCTTACAAATGTGTCTTACAAATGTATCTTACAAATGTGTCTTACACGTGTCTTACAAATGTGTCTTACAAATGTGTCTTAAAAATGTGTCTTACACGTGTCTTACAAATGTGTCTTACAAATGTGTCTTTCAAATGTGTCTTACAAATGTATCTTACAAACGTGTCCTACACGTGTCTTACAAATGTGTCTTACACGTGTCTTACAAATGCGTCTTACAAATGTGTCTTACAAATGTATCTTACAAATGTGTCTTACAAGTGTCTTACAAATGTGTCTTACACGTGTCTTACAAATGTGTCTTACAAATGTGTCTTACAAATGTATCTTACAAATGTGTCTTACACGTGTCTTACAAATGTGCCTTACAAATGTGTCTTAAAAATGTGTCTTACACGTGTCTTACAAATGTGTCTTACAAATGTGTCTTACAAATGTGTCTTACACGTGTCTTACAAATGTGTCTTAAAAATGTGTCTTACACGTGTCTTACAAATGTGTCTTACAAATGTGTCTTACAAATGTGTCTTACAAATGTATCTTACAAATGTGTCTTACACGTGTCTTACAAATGTGTCTTACAAATGTGTCTTACAAATGTGTCTTACAAATGTGTCTTACAAATGTGTCTTACACGTGTCTTACAAATGTGTCTTACAAATGTATCTTACAAATGTGTCTTACACGTGTCTTACAAATGTGTCTTGCAAATGTGTCTTAAAAATGTGTCTTACACGTGTTTTACAAATGTGTCTTACAAATGTGTCTTAAAAATGTGTCTTACACGTGTCTTACAAATGTGTCTTACAAATGTGTCTTAAAAATGTGTCTTACACGTGTCTTACAAATGTGTCTTACAAATGTGTCTTACAAATGTGTCTTACACGTGTCTTACAAATGTGTCTTACAAATGTGTCTTACAAATGTGTCTTACAAATGTATCTTACAAATGTCTTACACGTGTCTTACAAATGTGTCTTACAAATGTGTCTTACAAATGTATCTTACAAATGTGTCTTACACGTGTCTTACAAATGTGTCTTATAAATGTGTCTTACAAATGTGTCCTACAAATGTATCTTACAAATGTGTCTTACACGTGTCTTACAAATGTGTCTTATAAATGCGTCTTACAAATGTGTCTTACAAGTGTCTTACAAATGTGTCTTACACGTGTCTTACAAATGTATCTTACAAATGTGTCTTACACGTGTCTTACAAATGTGTCTTACAAATGTGTCTTAAAAATGTGTCTTACAAATGTGTCTTACAAATGTATCTTTCAAATGTGTCTTACAAATGTGTCTTACAAATAAGTCTTACAAATGTGTCTTACTCGTGTCTAACAAATGTGTCTTACACGTGTCTTACAAATGTGTCTTACAAATGTGTCTTACAAATGTGTCTTACTCGTGTCTAACAAATGTGTCTTACACGTGTCTTACAAATGTGTCTTACAAATGTGTCTTACACGTGTCTTACTCGTGTCTAACAAATGTGTCTTACACGTGTCTCACAAATGTGTCTTACAAATGTGTCTTACAAATGTGTCTTACACGTGTCTTACAAATGTGTCTTACAAATGTGTCTTACAAATGTGTCTTACAAATGTGTCTTACAAATGTGTCTTAGAAATGTATCTTACAAATGTCTTACAAATGTGTCTTACAAATGTGTCTTACTCGTGTCTTACAAATGTGTCTTACACGTGTCTTACAAATGTGTCTTACAAATGTATCTTACAAATGTATCTTACAAACGTGTCTTACAAATGTGTCTTACACATGTCTTACAAATGTGTCTTACAAATGTGCTTTACAAATGTGTCTTACAAATGTGTCTTACACGTGTCTTACAAATGTATATTACAAATGTGTCTTACAAGTGTCTTACAAATGTATCTTACAAATGTGTCTTTCAAATGTATCTTACAAATCTATCTTTCAAATGTGTCTTCCAAATGTGTCTTACAAATGTGTCTTCCAAATGTGTCTTACAAATGTGTCTTACAAATGTGTCTTACAAACGTGTCTTACAGATGTGTCTTACACGAGTCATACAATTGTGTCTTACAAATGTGTCTTACACGTGCTTTACAAATGTGTCTTACAAATGTGTCTTACAAATGTGTCTTACAAATGTCTTACAAATGTGTCTTACAAATGTTTCTTACAAATGTGTCTTACAAATGTATCTTACAAATGTGTCTTACACGTGTCTTACAAATGTGTCTTACAAATGTGTCTTACAAATGTGTCTTACAAATGTATCTTACAAATGTGTCTTACACGTGTCTTACAAATATGTCTTACAAATGTGTCTTACAAATGTATCTTACAAATGTATCTTACAAATGTGTCTTACAAATGTGTCTTATAAATGTGTCTTATAAATGTGTCTTACAAATGTGTCCTACAAATGTATCTTACAAACGTGTCTTACAAATGTGTCTTACCCGTGTTTTACAAATGCGTCTTACAAATGTGTCTTACAAATGTATCTTACAAATGTGTCTTACAAGTGTCTTACAAATGTGTCTTACACGTGTCTTACAAATGTGTCTTACAAATGTATCTTACAAATGTGTCTTACACGTGTCTTACAAATGTGTCTTACAAATGTGTCTTAAAAATGTGTCTTACAAATGTGTCTTACAAATGTATCTTTCAAATGTGTCTTACAAATGTGTCTTACAAATGTGTCTTACAAATAAGTCTTACAAATGTGTCTTACTCGTGTCTTACAAATGTGTCTTACAAATGTGTCTGACTCGTTTCTAACAAATGTGTCTTACACGTGTCTTACAAATGTGTCTTACAAATGTGTCTTACACGTGTCTTACAAATGTGTCTTACAAATGTGTCTTACAAATGTGTCTTAGAAATGTGTCTTACAAATGTATCTTACAAATGTGTCTTACTCGTGTCTTACAAATGTGTCTTACACGTGTCTTACAAATGTGTCTTACAAATGTATCTTACAAATGTATCTTACAAACGTGTCATACAAATGTGTCTTACAAGTGTCTTACAAATGTATCTTACAAATGTGTCTTTCAAATGTATCTTACAAATCTATCTTTCAAATGTGTCTTCCAAATGTGTCTTCCAAATGTGTCTTCCAAATGTGTCTTACAAATGTGTCTTACAAACGTGTCTTACAGATGTGTCTTACACGAGTCATACAATTGTGTCTTACAAATGTGTCTTACACGTGCTTTACAAATGTGTCTTACAAATGTGTCTTACAAATGTGTCTTACACGTGTCTTACAAATGTGTCTTACAAATGTGTCTTACAAATGTGTCTTACAAATGTATCTGACAAATGTGTCTTACACGTGTCTTACAAATGTGTCTTACAAATGTGTCTTACAAATGTATCTTACAAATGTGTCTTACACGTGTCTTACAAATGTGGCTTACAAATGTGTCTTAAAAATGTGTCTTACACGTGTCTTACAAATGTGTCTTACAAATGTGTCTTAAAAATGTGTCTTACATGTGTCTTACAAATGTGTCTTACAAATGTGTCTTACAAATGTGTCTTACAAATGTGTCTTACAAATGTGTCTTACAAATGTGTCTTACAAATGTGTCTTACAAATGTGTCTTACAAATGTGTCTTACAAATGTGTCTTACAAATGTGTCTTACACGTGTCTTACAAATGTGTCTTACAAATGTGTCTTACAAATGTATCTTACAATTGTGTCTTACAAATGTGTCTTACACGTGTCTTACAAATGTGTCTTACAAATGTGTCTTACAAATGTATCTTACAATTGTGTCTTATACGTGTCTTACAAATGTGTCTTACAAATGTGTCTTACAAATGTATCTTACTGTTACGGCCCTCTCGGGACGCAACGGGGTTCTCACTCTGATGTTGTTAGAGGAAGATATATGTATCCGTTCCCAAGCCAGTAGTGGCTATCAAGGGATGAGATCCGTGACGCAAGTAACTTAAAGGGAGTAGGGAAAGAAAGTTAAGAACTTAATATTATATAATGTTCACCATCACCATTTAAATATATAAAAGTAAAACGTACACAAGGGGGAGGGGTATTAACACTTTACAAAGGGGATCAACACTGTAGTCTTCTGCTGGAGACTATGGATCCTCGAAGCTAGGTGCTGAGTCCGCGGTGCTTTCTTCGTGGCCTCAAGACGTGTCCTCTGAGAACACCGAGCCTACCCTGGCCACAGGTCAGCCACAACACAGGTCCACTGGGGGCACCGTCGTGGAGGCCGTCAACCACACGTCCAGCAGGTCTGCTGGCAGGTACTGAGCCACCAAGGCTGGTACGGCCACTCCACGAACGATAAAAGGGGTACGCCCTAGACAGGAGTCTCGTGTGATATCATTAATCACCCTCCTGTCCTCAATACCCCAGTGGATTATCGTCTCCAACCGTCGGTCCCGGGTAAATCCGTTCACTGCCACTCCACTGGCAGGCTTAACACACCACAGTGTTCTTCCGGGGGGACGACGTCACAACAGCTGCAGCAAACTTCACAGTATGGAGACTGGCTGCCTCGGGTAGACTGACTCCACCTTCAACACAGTGGTCCCAGGTCGGCTCTGTAAGCAGACACGTCATTAATAACCGGGACACTAATACACCACACTCACAGGCTCAGATACTAACGCCTGACGTATCCACTCCATAGATGGCGCTGTCGTCGGAGCACCACCTCACCAGAGGTCAGGAGCGGCGGTGTTGAGCGCTGAACCAGACTGGAAACTGGTCCTCGAGGCCAGTACACGCTGTCCTCACTAGGTGTCGTCGTTCGTTTGGCGGGGGTTTCGGGAGCTGACCCACAGATGGCGTGTTTGTCACTGCTCCAGGCACGGACGCTGGATCCGGGTTCGTAACACTTACAAATGTGTCTTACACGTGTCTTACAAATGTGTCTTATAAATGTGTCTTACAAATGTATCTTACAAACGTGTCTTACACGTGTCTTACAAACGTGTCTTACAAATGTGTCTTACCCGTTTTTTACAAATGCGTCTTACAAATGTGTCTTACAAATGTATCTTACAAATGTGTCTTACAAGTGTCTTACAAATGTGTCTTACACGTATCTTACAAATGTGTCTTACAAATGTATCTTACAAATGTGTCTTACACGTGTCTTACAAATGTGTCTTAAAAATGTGTCTTACACGTGTCTTACAAATGTGTCTTACAAATGTGTCTTACAAATGTATCTTTCAAATGTGTCTTACAAATGTGTCTTACAAATAAGTCTTACAAATGTGTCTTACTCGTGTCTTACAAATGTGTCTTACAAATGTGTCTTACAAATGTGTCTTACTCGTGTCTGACAAATGTGTCTTACAAATGTGTCTTACAAATGTGTCTTACAAATGTGTCTTACAAATGTATCTTACAAATGTCTTACAAATGTGTCTTACAAATGTGTCTTACTCGTGTCTTACAAATGTGTCTTACACGTGTCTTACAAATGTGTCTTACAAATGTATCTTACAAATGTGTCTTACACGTGTCTTACAAATGTGTCTTACAAATGTATCTTACAAATGTGTCTTACACGTGTCTTACAAATGTATCTTACAAATGTGTCTTACAAATGTGTCTTACAAATAAGTCTTACAAATGTGTCTTACTCGTGTCTTACAAATGTGTCTTACAAATGTGTCTTACAAATGTGTCTTACTCGTGTCTGACAAATGTGTCTTACAAATGTGTCTTACAAATGTGTCTTACAAATGTGTCTTACAAATGTATCTTACAAATGTCTTACAAATGTGTCTTACAAATGTGTCTTACTCGTGTCTTACAAATGTGTCTTACACGTGTCTTACAAATGTGTCTTACAAATGTATCTTACAAATGTGTCTTACACGTGTCTTACAAATGTGTCTTACAAATGTATCTTACAAATGTGTCTTACACGTGTCTTACAAATGTATCTTACAAATGTGTCTTACAAGTGTGTCATACAAATGTATCTTACAAATATGTCTTACAAATGTGTTTTACAAATGTGTCTTCCACGTGTCCTACAAATGTGTCTTACAAATGTGTCTTACAAATGTATCTTACAAATGTCTTACAAAGGTGTCTTACAAATGTGTCTTACTCGTGTCTTACAAATGTGTCTTACACGTGTCTTACAAATGTGTCTTACAAATGTGTCTTAAAAATGTGTCTTACACGTGTCTTACAAATGTGTCTTACAAATGTGTCTTACAAATGTATCTTTCAAATGTGTCTTACAAATGTGTCTTACAAATAAGTCTTACAAATGTGTCTTACTCGTGTCTTACAAATGTGTCTTACACGTGTCTTACAAATGTGTCTTACAAATGTGTCTTACAAATGTGTCTTACACGTGTCTTACAAATGTGTCTTATAAATGTGTCTTACAAATGTGTCTTACAAATGTGTCTTACAAATGTCTTACAAATGTGTCTTACAAATGTGTCTTACTCGTGTCTTACAAATGTGTCTTACACGTGTCTTACAAATGTGTCTTACAAATGTATCTTACAAATGTGTCTTACACGTGTCTTACAAATGTGTCTTACACGTGTCTTACAAATGTATCTTACAAATGTGTCTTACAAGTGTGTCTTACAAATGTATCTTACAAATATGTCTTACAAAGTGTTTTACAAATGTGTCTTCCACGTGTCCTACAAATGTGTCTTACAAATGTGTCTTACAAATGTATCTTACAAATGTCTTACAAATGTGTCTTACAAATGTGTCTTACTCGTGTCTTACAAATGTGTCTTACACGTGTCTTACAAATGTGTCTTACAAATGTATCTTACAAATGTGTCTTACACGTGTCTTACAAATGTGTCTTACAAATGTGTCTTACAAATGTATCTTACAAATGTGTCTTACACGTGTCTTACAAATGTGTCATACAAATGTGTCTTAAAAATGTGTCTTACACGTGTCTTACAAATGTGTCTTACAAATGTGTCTTAAAATGTGTCTTACACGTGTCTTACAAATGTGTCTTACAAATGTGTCTTAAAAATGTGTCTTACACGTGTCTTACAAATGTGTCTTACAAATGTGTCTTACAAATGTGTCTTACAAATGTATCTTACAAATGTGTCTTACACGTGTCTTACAAATGTGTCTTACAAATGTATCTTACAAATGTGTCTTACACGTGTCTTACAAATGTGTCTTACAAATGTGTCTTACAAATGTGTCTTACAAATGTATCTTACAAATGTGTCTTTCACGTGTCTTACAAATGTGTCTTACAAATGTGTCTTACCCGTGTTTTACAAATGCGTCTTACAAATGTGTCTTACAAATGTATCTTACAAATGTGTCTTACTCGTGTCTTACAAATGTGTCTTACACGTGTCTTACAAATGTGTCTTACAAATGTGTCTTACACGTGCCTTACAAATGTGTCTTACAAATGTGTCTTACAAATGTGTCTTACAAATGTATCTTACAAATGTCTTACAAATGTGTCTTACAAATGTGTCTTACTCGTGTCTTACAAATGTGTCTTACACGTGTCTTACAAATGTGTCTTACAAATGTATCTTACAAATGTGTCTTACACGTGTCTTACAAATGTGTCTTACAAATGTATCTTACAAATGTGTCTTACACGTGTCTTACAAATGTATCTTACAAATGTGTCTTACAAGTGTGTCTTACAAATGTATCTTACAAATATGTCTTACAAATGTGTTTTACAAATGTGTCTTCCACGTGTCCTACAAATGTGTCTTACAAATGTGTCTTACAAATGTATCTTACAAATGTCTTACAAATGTGTCTTACAAATGTGTCTTACTCGTGTCTTACAAATGTGTCTTACACGTGTCTTACAAATGTGTCTTACAAATGTATCTTACAAATGTGCCTTACACGTGTCTTACAAATGTGTCTTACAAATGTATCTTACAAATGTGTCTTACACGTGTCTTACAAATGTGTCTTACAAATGTATCTTACAAATGTGTCTTACACGTGTCTTACAAATGTGTCTTACAAATGTGTCTTAAAAATGTGTCTTACACGTGTCTTACAAATGTGTCTTACAAATGTGTCTTACAAATGTATCTTTCAAATGTGTCTTACAAATGTGTCTTACAAATAAGTCTTACAAATGTGTCTTACTCGTGTCTTACAAATGTGTCTTACAAATGTGTCTTACTCGTGTCTTACAAATGTGTCTTACACGTGTCTTACAAATGTGTCTTACACGTGTCTTACAAATGTGTCTTACAAATGTGTCTTACAAATGTGTCTTACAAATGTGTCTTACAAATGTATCTTACAAATGTCTTACAAATGTGTCTTACAAATGTGTCTTACTCGTGTCTTACAAATGTGTCTTACACGTGTCTTACAAATGTGTCTTACAAATGTATCTTACAAATGTGTCTTACACGTGTCTTACAAATGTGTCTTACATATGTATCTTACAAATGTGTCTTACACGTGTCTTACAAATGTATCTTACAAATGTGTCTTACAAGTGTGTCTTACAAATGTATCTTACAAATATGTCTTACAAATGTGTTTTACAAATGTGTCTTCCACGTGTCCTACAAATGTGTCTTACAAATGTGTCTTACAAATGTATCTTACAAATGTCTTACAAAGGTGTCTTACAAATGTGTCTTACTCGTGTCTTACAAATGTGTCTTACACGTGTCTTACAAATGTGTCTTAAAAATGTGTCTTACACGTGTCTTACAAATGTGTCTTACAAATGTGTCTTACAAATGTATCTTTCAAATGTGTCTTACAAATGTGTCTTACAAATAAGTCTTACAAATGTGTCTTACTCGTGTCTTACAAATGTGTCTTACACGTGTCTTACAAATGTGTCTTACAAATGTGTCTTACAAATTTGTCTTACACGTGTCTTACAAATGTGTCTTATAAATGTGTCTTACAAATGTGTCTTACAAATGTGTCTTACAAATGTCTTACAAATGTGTCTTACAAATGTGTCTTACTCGTGTCTTACAAATGTGTCTTACACGTGTTTTACAAATGTGTCCTACAAATGTATCTTACAAATGTGTCTTACACGTGTCTTACAAATGTGTCTTACAAATGTGTCTTACACGTGTCTTACAAATGTATCTTACAAATGTGTCTTTCAAGTGTGTCTTACAAATGTATCTTACAAATATGTCTTACAAATGTGTTTTACAAAGTGTCTTCCACGTGTCCTACAAATGTGTCTTACAAATGTGTCTTACAAATGTATCTTACAAATGTCTTACAAATGTGTCTTACAAATGTGTCTTACTCGTGTCTTACAAATGTGTCTTACACGTGTCTTACAAATGTGTCTTACAAATGTATCTTACAAATGTGTCTTACACGTTTCTTACAAATGTGTCTTACAAATGTGTCTTACAAATGTATCTTACAAATGTCTCTTACACGTGTCTTACAAATGTATCTTACAAATGTGTCTTACAAGTGTGTCTTACAAATGTATCTTACAAATATGTCTTACAAATGTGTTTTACAAAGGTGTCTTACACGTGTCTTGAAATTATGTCTTTCAAATGTATCTTACAAATGTGTCTTACAAACGTATCTTACAAATGTGTCTTCCACGTGTCCTACAAATGTGTCTTACAAATATGTCTTAAAATGTGTCTTACACGTGTCTTACAAATATGTCTTACAAATGTGTCTTACAAATGTATCTTACAAATGTGTCTTACACGTGTCTTACAAATATGTCTTACAAATGTGTCTTACAAATGTGTCTTACAAATGTATCTTACAAATGTGTCTTACACGTGTCTTACAAATGTGTCTTACAAATGTATCTTACAAATGTGTCTTACACGTGTCTTACAAATGTGTCTTACACGTGTCTTACAAATGTGTCTTACAAATGTATCTTACAAATGTGTCTTACACGTGTCTTACAAATATGTCTTACAAATGTGTCTTACACGTGTCTTACAAATGGGTCTTACAAATGTGTATTACAAATGTGTCTTACACGTGTCTTACAAATGTATAATACAAATGTGTCTTACACGTGTCTTACAAATGTGTCTTACAAATGTATCTTACAAATGTATCTTACAAACGTGTCTTACAAATGTGTCTTACACATGTCTTACAAATGTGTCTTACAAATGTGCTTTACAAATGTGTCTTACAAATGTGTCTTACACGTGTCTTACAAATGTATATTACAAATGTGTCTTACAAGTGTCTTACAAATGTATCTTACAAATGTGTCTTTCAAATGTATCTTACAAATCTATCTTTCAAATGTGTCTTCCAAATGTGTCTTACAAATGTGTCTTCCAAATGTGTCTTACAAATGTGTCTTACAAACGTGTCTTACAGATGTGTCTTACACGAGTCATACAATTGTGTCTTACAAATGTGTCTTACACGTGCTTTACAAATGTGTCTTACAAATGTGTCTTAAAAATGTGTCTTACACTTGTCTTACAAATGTGTCTAACAAATGTGTCTTACAAATGTGTCTTACAAATGTATCTTACAAATGTGTCTTACACGTGTCTTACAAATGTGTCTTACAAATGTGTCTTACAAATGTGTCTTACAAATGTATCTTACAAATGTGTCTTACACGTGTCTTACAAATGTGTCTTACAAATGTGTCTTACAAATGAATCTTACAAATGTGTCTTACAGGTGTCTTACAAATGTGTCTTACAAATGTGTCTTAAAAATGTGTCTTACACGTGTCTTACAAATGTGTCTTACAAATGTGTCTTAAAAATGTGTCTTACACGTGTCTTACAAATGTGTCTTACAAATGTGTCTTAAAAATGTGTCTTACACGTGTCTTACAAATGTGTCTTACAAATGTGTCTCACAAATGTGTCTTACAAATGTATCTTACAAATGTGTCTTACACGTGTCTTACAAATGTGTCTTACAAATGTATCTTACAAATGTGTCTTACACGTGTCTTACAAATGTGTCTTACAAATGTGTCTTACAAATGTGTCTTACAAATGTATCTTACAAATGTGTCTTACACGTGTCTTACAAATGTGTCTTATAAATGTGTCTTACAAATGTGTCTTACAAATGTATCTTACAAACGTGTCTTACACGTGTCTTACAAACGTGTCTTACAAATGTGTCTTACCCGTGTTTTACAAATGCGTCTTACAAATGTGTCTAACAAATGTATCTTACAAATGTGTCTTACTCGTGTCTTACAAATGTGTCTTACACGTGTCTTACAAATGTGTCTTACAAATGTGTCTTACACGTGTCTTACAAATGTGTCTTACAAATGTGTCTTACAAATGTGTCTTACAAATGTATCTTACAAATGTCTTACAAATGTGTCTTACAAATGTGTCTTACTCGTGTCTTACAAATGTGTCTTACACGTGTCTTACAAATGTGTCTTACAAATGTATCTTACAAATGTGTCTTACACGTGTCTTACAAATGTGTCTTACAAATGTATCTTACAAATGTGTCTTACACGTGTCTTACAAATGTATCTTACAAATGTGTCTTACAAGTGTGTCTTACAAATGTATCTTACAAATATGTCTTACAAATGTGTTTTACAAATGTGTCTTCCACGTGTCCTACAAATGTGTCTTACAAATGTGTCTTACTCGTGTCTTACAAATGTGTCTTACACGTGTCTTACAAATGTGTCTTACAAATGTATCTTACAAATGTGTCTTACACGTGTCTTACAAATTTGTCTTACAAATGTATCTTACCAATGTGTCTTACACGTGTCTTACAAATGTATCTTACAAATGTGTCTTACAAGTGTGTCTTACAAATGTATCTTACAAATATGTCTTACAAATGTGTTTTACAAATGTGTCTTCCACGTGTCCTACAAATGTGTCTTACAAATGTGTCTTACAAATGTATCTTACAAATGTCTTACAAATGTGTCTTACAAATGTGTCTTACTCGTGTCTTACAAATGTGTCTTACACGTGTCTTACAAATGTGTCTTACAAATGTATCTTACAAATGTGCCTTACACGTGTCTTACAAATGTGTCTTACAAATGTATCTTACAAATGTGTCTTACACGTGTCTTACAAATGTGTCTTACAAATGTATCTTACAAATGTGTCTTACACGTGTCTTACAAATGTGTCTTACAAATGTGTCTTAAAAATGTGTCTTACACGTGTCTTACAAATGTGTCTTACAAATGTGTCTTACAAATGTATCTTTCAAATGTGTCTTACAAATGTGTCTTACAAATAAGTCTTACAAATGTGTCTTACTCGTGTCTTACAAATGTGTCTTACAAATGTGTCTTACTCGTGTCTTACAAATGTGTCTTACACGTGTCTTACAAATGTGTCTTACACGTGTCTTACAAATGTGTCTTACAAATGTGTCTTACAAATGTGTCTTACAAATGTGTCTTACAAATGTATCTTACAAATGTCTTACAAATGTGTCTTACAAATGTGTCTTACTCGTGTCTTACAAATGTGTCTTACACGTGTCTTACAAATGTGTCTTACAAATGTATCTTACAAATGTGTCTTACACGTGTCTTACAAATGTGTCTTACATATGTATCTTACAAATGTGTCTTACACGTGTCTTACAAATGTATCTTACAAATGTGTCTTACAAGTGTGTCTTACAAATGTATCTTACAAATATGTCTTACAAATGTGTTTTACAAATGTGTCTTCCACGTGTCCTACAAATGTGTCTTACAAATGTGTCTTACAAATGTATCTTACAAATGTCTTACAAAGGTGTCTTACAAATGTGTCTTACTCGTGTCTTACAAATGTGTCTTACACGTGTCTTACAAATGTGTCTTAAAAATGTGTCTTACACGTGTCTTACAAATGTGTCTTACAAATGTGTCTTACAAATGTATCTTTCAAATGTGTCTTACAAATGTGTCTTACAAATAAGTCTTACAAATGTGTCTTACTCGTGTCTTACAAATGTGTCTTACACGTGTCTTACAAATGTGTCTTACAAATGTGTCTTACAAATTTGTCTTACACGTGTCTTACAAATGTGTCTTATAAATGTGTCTTACAAATGTGTCTTACAAATGTGTCTTACAAATGTCTTACAAATGTGTCTTACAAATGTGTCTTACTCGTGTCTTACAAATGTGTCTTACACGTGTTTTACAAATGTGTCTTACAAATGTATCTTACAAATGTGTCTTACACGTGTCTTACAAATGTGTCTTACAAATGTGTCTTACACGTGTCTTACAAATGTATCTTACAAATGTGTCTTTCAAGTGTGTCTTACAAATGTATCTTACAAATATGTCTTACAAATGTGTTTTACAAAGTGTCTTCCACGTGTCCTACAAATGTGTCTTACAAATGTGTCTTACAAATGTATCTTACAAATGTCTTACAAATGTGTCTTACAAATGTGTCTTACTCGTGTCTTACAAATGTGTCTTACACGTGTCTTACAAATGTGTCTTACAAATGTATCTTACAAATGTGTCTTACACGTTTCTTACAAATGTGTCTTACAAATGTGTCTTACAAATGTATCTTACAAATGTCTCTTACACGTGTCTTACAAATGTATCTTACAAATGTGTCTTACAAGTGTGTCTTACAAATGTATCTTACAAATATGTCTTACAAATGTGTTTTACAAAGGTGTCTTACACGTGTCTTGAAATTATGTCTTTCAAATGTATCTTACAAATGTGTCTTACAAACGTATCTTACAAATGTGTCTTCCACGTGTCCTACAAATGTGTCTTACAAATATGTCTTAAAATGTGTCTTACACGTGTCTTACAAATATGTCTTACAAATGTGTCTTACAAATGTATCTTACAAATGTGTCTTACACGTGTCTTACAAATGTGTCTTACAAATGTGTCTTACAAATGTGTCTTACAAATGTATCTTACAAATGTGTCTTACACGTGTCTTACAAATGTGTCTTACAAATGTATCTTACAAATGTGTCTTACACGTGTCTTACAAATGTGTCTTACACGTGTCTTACAAATGTGTCTTACAAATGTATCTTACAAATGTGTCTTACACGTGTCTTACAAATATGTCTTACAAATGTGTCTTACACGTGTCTTACAAATGGGTCTTACAAATGTATATTACAAATGTGTCTTACACGTGTCTTACAAATGTATAATACAAATGTGTCTTACACGTGTCTTACAAATGTGTCTTACAAATGTATCTTACAAATGTATCTTACAAACGTGTCTTACAAATGTGTCTTACACATGTCTTACAAATGTGTCTTACAAATGTGCTTTACAAATGTGTCTTACAAATGTGTCTTACACGTGTCTTACAAATGTATATTACAAATGTGTCTTACAAGTGTCTTACAAATGTATCTTACAAATGTGTCTTTCAAATGTATCTTACAAATCTATCTTTCAAATGTGTCTTCCAAATGTGTCTTACAAATGTGTCTTCCAAATGTGTCTTACAAATGTGTCTTACAAACGTGTCTTACAGATGTGTCTTACACGAGTCATACAATTGTGTCTTACAAATGTGTCTTACACGTGCTTTACAAATGTGTCTTACAAATGTGTCTTAAAAATGTGTCTTACACTTGTCTTACAAATGTGTCTAACAAATGTGTCTTACAAATGTGTCTTACAAATGTATCTTACAAATGTGTCTTACACGTGTCTTACAAATGTGTCTTACAAATGTGTCTTACAAATGTGTCTTACAAATGTATCTTACAAATGTGTCTTACACGTGTCTTACAAATGTGTCTTACAAATGTGTCTTACAAATGTATCTTACAAATGTGTCTTACAGGTGTCTTACAAATGTGTCTTACAAATGTGTCTTAAAAATGTGTCTTACACGTGTCTTACAAATGTGTCTTACAAATGTGTCTTAAAAATGTGTCTTACACGTGTCTTACAAATGTGTCTTACAAATGTGTCTTAAAAATGTGTCTTACACGTGTCTTACAAATGTGTCTTACAAATGTGTCTCACAAATGTGTCTTACAAATGTATCTTACAAATGTGTCTTACACGTGTCTTACAAATGTGTCTTACAAATGTATCTTACAAATGTGTCTTACACGTGTCTTACAAATGTGTCTTACAAATGTGTCTTACAAATGTGTCTTACAAATGTATCTTACAAATGTGTCTTACACGTGTCTTACAAATGTGTCTTATAAATGTGTCTTACAAATGTGTCTTACAAATGTATCTTACAAACGTGTCTTACACGTGTCTTACAAACGTGTCTTACAAATGTGTCTTACCCGTGTTTTACAAATGCGTCTTACAAATGTGTCTAACAAATGTATCTTACAAATGTGTCTTACTCGTGTCTTACAAATGTGTCTTACACGTGTCTTACAAATGTGTCTTACAAATGTGTCTTACACGTGTCTTACAAATGTGTCTTACAAATGTGTCTTACAAATGTGTCTTACAAATGTATCTTACAAATGTCTTACAAATGTGTCTTACAAATGTGTCTTACTCGTGTCTTACAAATGTGTCTTACACGTGTCTTACAAATGTGTCTTACAAATGTATCTTACAAATGTGTCTTACACGTGTCTTACAAATGTGTCTTACAAATGTATCTTACAAATGTGTCTTACACGTGTCTTACAAATGTATCTTACAAATGTGTCTTACAAGTGTGTCTTACAAATGTATCTTACAAATATGTCTTACAAATGTGTTTTACAAATGTGTCTTCCACGTGTCCTACAAATGTGTCTTACAAATGTGTCTTACAAATGTATCTTACAAATGTCTTACAAATGTGTCTTACTAATGTGTCTTACTCGTGTCTTACAAATGTGTCTTACACGTGTCTTACAAATGTGTCTTACAAATGTATCTTACAAATGTGCCTTACACGTGTCTTACAAATGTGTCTTACAAATGTATCTTACAAATGTGTCTTACAAGTGTGTCTTACAAATGTATCTTACAAATATGTCTTACAAATGTGTTTTACAAAGATGTCTTACACGTGTCTTGAAAATATGTCTTACAAATGTATCTTACAAATGTGTCTTACAAACGTATCTTACAAATGTGTCTTCCACGTGTCCTACAAATGTGTCTTACAAATGTGTCTTACACGTGTCTTACAAATGTGTCTTACAAATGTGTCTTACACGTGTCTTAGAAATATGTCTTACAAATGTGTCTTACAAATGTATCTTACAAATGTGTCTTACACGTGTCTTACAAATGTGTCTTACAAATGTGTCTTACAAATGTATCTTACAAATGTGTCTTACACGTGTCTTACAAATGTATCTTACAAATGTGTCTTACACGTGTCTTACAAATGTGTCTTACAAATGTATCTTACAAATGTGTCTTACACGTGTCTTAAAAATGTGTCTTACACGTGTCTTACAAATGTGTCTTACAAATGTATCTTACAAATGTGTCTTACACGTGTCTTACAAATATGTCTTACAAATGTGTCTTACACGTGTCTTACAAATGGGTAATACAAATGTGTCTTACACGTGTCTTACAAATGTGTCTTACAAATGTATCTTACAAATGTATCTTACAAACGTGTCTTACAAATGTATCTTACACATGTCTTACAAATGTGTCTTACAAATGTGCTTTACAAATGTGTCTTACAAATGTGTCTTACAAATGTATATTACAAATGTGTCTTACAAGTGTCTTACATATGTATCTTACAAATGTGTCTTTCAAATGTATCTTACAAATCTATCTTTCAAATGTGTCTTCCAAATGTGTCTTACAAATGTGTCTTCCAAATGTGTCTTACAAATGTGTCTTACAAACGTGTCTTACAGATGTGTCTTACACGAGTCATACAATTGTGTCTTACAAATGTGTCTTACGCGTGCTTTACAAATGTGTCTTACAAATGTGTCTTACAAATGTATCTTACAAATGTGTCTTACACGTGTCTTACAAATGTGTCTTACAAATGTGTCTTACAAATGTATCTTACAAATGCGTCTTACAATGTGTCTTACAAATGTATTTTACAAATGTGTCTTATACGTGTCTTACAAATGTATCTTATAATGTGTAGCCCTAGTCAGGGTCGACTGGGCTCCAGCCCTAGACAGGGTCGACTGGGCTCCAGCCCTAGACAGGGTCGACTGGGCTCCAGCCCTAGACAGGGTCGACTGGGCTCCAGCCCTAGACAGGGTCGACTGGGCTCCAGCCCTAGACAGGGTCGACTGGGCTCCAGCCCTAGACAGGGCCGACTGGGCTCCAGCCCCAGACAGGGTCGACTGGGCTCCAGCCCTAGACAGGGTCGACTGGGCTCCAGCCCCAGACAGGGTCGACTGGGCTCCAGCCCCAGACAGGGTCGATGTTACGGACCCGAATCCAGCGTCCGAGCACGGAGCAGTGACGACCGCGCCATCTGTGGGTCAGCTCCCGAAACCCCCTCCAAATGGACGACGACACCTGGTGAGGACGAAGTGTACTGGCCACAAGGGCCAGTTTCCAGTCCTGTTCAGCTCACAACACAACCGCTGCTGACCTCTGGTGAGGTGGTGTTCAGACAAGGGACGCCATCTATGGAGTGGATAGGTGGGCGTTTGGGTCTGAGCCTGTAAGTGAGGTGCTTTTGTGTGTCCCTGTTATTGATGACGTGTCTGCTTACAGAGTCGACCTGGGACTGCTGTAAGGGAAGTTGAGTCAGTCTACCCAAGGAAGCCGTCTCGACACCAAGTGTTTTGCTGCAGCAGCTGTGAGTCGCCTCCCGGATGAACACTGTAGTGTTACCCTGCCTGTGAAGCGGCAGTTGAGGATTGTCATACCCGGGACTGACTGGTGGAGACGATTAACCACTGGGGTATTGTGGACAGGAGAGTGATCTGTGGTATCACACGAGGCTCCTGACTAGGGCGCTACCCTAGTATCGCTCGTGGAGTGGCCTGACCAACGTTGCTGATCCGGAACCTGCCAGCAGTCTGCTGGACTTGTGGTTGACGGCCTCCACGGCGGTGCCCCCAGTGGAACTGTGCTTTGGCTGGCCTGTGGCCGGGGTAGACTCGGCTTTTCGAAGGATTCGTCGTGAGGCCACGAGAGCACCGAGAACTTGGCACCGAGAAGATCCAGAGTCTTCAGAAGAAGACTACAGTGTAGATAATACCCCTGTGCAGTGTTTATACCCCCCCCCCCCCGTGTAATCTTCTTATATATATTTATTGGTGAAGGTATTAATTATAATATTAAGTTTTTGCCTTTCTTTCCCTTCCCCTTTTAGTTTACTTGCGTTACTGATCACATCCCTTGAAAGCCACTACTGGCTTGGGGCCGGATACCCTTCCTCTAACGACATCAGAGTAAGAACCCAGTTGCGACCCGAGAGGGCCGTAACAGTCGACTGGGCTCCAGCCCCAGACAGGGCCGACTGGGCTCCAGCCCCAGACAGGGCCGACTGGGCTCCAGCCCCAGACAGGGTTGAGAGGGCTCCAGCCCCAGACAGGGTCGACTGGGCTCCAGCCCTAGACAGGGTCGACAGGGCTCCAGCCCTAGACGGGGCCGACTGCAACAGTTTAGTAAACCTTAGTGTTGTTTTAGGTGAGGCTGCCACAGCTGGGCTGGATGTTCTAGTGATGGTCTACAGTTAGTGGTACAAGATCTGAATGATTCCTTTTCCAAGTTTCTTCAGACTATATAAATGTTTGACAACTTTGCATACACCGCTGATGTTATCCTGGTTATATGTGTATGTGTGGTATTTGGTGACGCTTATGGCTACCTTGAGGTGCTTCCGGGGCTTAACGTCCCCGCGGCCCGGTCGTCGACCAGGCCGATCACAGTTGTAAGGTAGACATGAGGCCACTGCTTGGTTATGGACTTTAATTACATTTACACTGTTGTTGTTGTTATTGGGTTTGGGGCAGCTACCCTTCAGGGCCGTGTGCACCCCGTCGTTGGTGTGTGTCGAGGAAACATAACTCGCCAGTTGGCAGGAAAACTGCCTCGCTTTACATCAGACACACATCCCACACAGTGAACCAACTGGAAGCCAATCTATCGACCACCCAGGGACACCGGACAATAGATGCATCAAGGCGTCCTGTGAACTGTGCTTAACATAACAAAGTTGATTCATCCTGCTTCATCTCTGAAGACGAGCGGACGTCTAGACACCTGCTCGGCTTGGGGGCAGCCAGATCACGTTCCGTTATGCCAGTTTACCCATAGGGTGTTGACACTGTCGTCTGGCATTATTCAACCATCAAGATTGTTACGACGCTTGGCGCACATATCGCCCGGGGTCACAGGAAAGATGATTCATTTTGAATGTTTTCTGGATGGTTCCTTGGGCGGGTAGACGGTGTCCGGCGCCATCTTGGCCGAGAGGTGCTGGGAGTAGGTGGGTCTTGGTGGGCTCCTGGTGTGCCCTCAGCCGTGGTGAGCTCCTGGTGTGACCTCAGCCGTGGTGGGCTCCTGGTGTGCCCTCAGACGTGGTGGGCTCCTGTTGTGCCCTCAGACGTGGTGGGCTCCTGGTGTGCCCTCAGACGTGGTGAGCTCCTGGTGTGACCTCAGCCGTGGTGGGCTCCTGGTGTGCCCTCAGACGTGGTGAGCTCCTGGTGTGACCTCAGCCGTGGTGGGCTCCTGGTGTGACCTCAGCCGTGGTGGGCCACAGAGCCAGGGCCCACCACAGAGCCAGGGCCCACCACAGAGCCAGGGCCCACCACAGAGCCAGGGCCCACCACAGAGCCAGGACAAACCACAGAGCCAGGGCCCACCACAGAGCCAGGACACACCACAGAGCCAGGGCCCACCACAGAGCCAGGGCCCACCACAGAGCCAGGGCCCACCACAGAGCCAGGGCCCACCACAGAGCCAGGACACACCACAGAGCCAGGGCCCACCACAGAGCCAGGACACACCACAGAGCCAGGACACACCACAGAGCCAGGGCCCACCACAGAGCCAGGACACACCACAGAGCCAGGGGCCACCACAGAGCCAGGGCCCACCACAGAGCCAGGACACACCAGAGGTTCACAAAGACCAGCAAACTCCCGGCGCCTTAAGACCAAGCTGGCGCCAGACACCATTTCGTACCCGATGAGCCAACCGGAGAACTGAGAAAGAAACAAACCACTGTCAACGTGTAACACAGGGGGGGGGGGGGGGGTATCCGTTCTGTTCTTCGTAATTCGTTCTCTACCCCTCTATGCACCCGTATTCTACTTTAGCCCTCTCGACCAAGGGACCCCAAAACTGTTACTTGAGCCGACCCCACGCCACGTGGTCTTAAGACGATTGACCGACATAAGATTCTACAACCCATATGACGTGAAATAGACTTCTAGCAAAACTCTAGAATCGCCTTCGCTGCCACCACCAGACCAGTAACACTGCGCAATGATCAAGGTCTGGATCGATCATGCTAATCAATAAACTTTGGGGCATGATCCCCACTAGTAATATATGACTTGGATATCTGTAAGTGTGGAATTAATTAACAATCAAAGGGAATAATGAATTCTGATTCGGTGTTAGAGTCGGCGCCCAACTCCACTCTGCCTCTCCGGCTACCCACGTGGTACGGGACCATCCACATAAATTATACAAAATTGAAATTAATAAAAAAGACCATTTAATAGCTAAATGGTTTATTCAAAAACTAAACAAAATGTAAATCAATGCACTCCCTAACCTGAACACTTCCTACTTCGGCAATGAGTTGACCTATTCCCTATATCAACACTCTTACAGCAACTCTACCTTTTTGGCGACCAGCTAGATGTTAGTGCTAAGGTCCTGGGAAGAGGTGGAGTGGATACCTTCCCTGTGTTGCTCCGGATCCCACACTGTCCTTCCCACATGCTTCTCTACCCAGACGCCCAGATCTGTATCCTTACGCTTGGCTTTACTACATTGCTCCTAGGTGTTTAAGATTAACAACTAATCTCTGTTGCACTGAATGATCCAGATTGGTTGAATTCTTTTAACTGACGTTAATTACACAAGCATCTGGGAAGAGCTATTTCCATTTACAAAATGGCTATTTGACCTTTGAGAAAATACCAAAAATATGGAGCTTTGGTGACCTTCGTGACCTAAGGTCGCCCAAATCCTTCCGCCTCCACGTCTAGTCCCGCTAGTGACGTCACTGATGGTGACTTAACTCATTATTCTGGTACTATATTATTCTTGATACTATAACCAGGAATATTGTACAATTTGAATGAAGACTAATTTCTCTAGATAAGTGAATTCTGTAAAATAATTCATTATACGAAACTGTGAACAAAGGCGGCAATTATTTTCACCGCCAATCACCCCAGGGGATGCTCCCAGGTCACCACACGTGGGTCCAGCTTCCCATTCTCCCATGCGTAGATAAAACATTCTGGATCATTCCTACAACAGCTAGTTTGTTACAAACGTGCCTGTGGCCCTAAGCTATCAGGGGCCCAACATATGGAAAAGTTGGCCGTGAGAGAGAAATGCCAGATGACAGCGTCGTGACCCAAAGGTCAATAATGGCATTCCATTTCCCGGCAGTCCCCAGGAGCAGCAGGTTTCTACTCCCCTTCATGGTTAAATTAGAAGTTGTTTACTTATAATTGTGCAAGATTAGCAGCGACCCAAGCATGGCAGGCGTCTTGGTCTATGTTTACATGGATGGCATATGCCACGCAGCGCAGGCAAATGGGTAGTATTGTTTGTTCTGACTTATCTAACTTTGTCTTGTGTTTAACTAGGTATGGACTCCAGGCTGGAGCTTCATACTCCAGGATTGGTCTGACATAAGTGGCATACAAGGTCCTCAACGATTTCTTACACAAGTTTCTAAAGGCAATTCTTATGTTGGCCAGTCTAGCATATGCCGCTGATGATATCCTTTTAATGTGGGCCTCTGGGGACAGGTTCGGTGTGATATCAACCCCCAGATCTTTCTCTCTATCTGACTCTTGCAGGATTTCACCTCCCAGAAGGTACCTTGTGTTCAGCCTTCTGCTCCCTTCGCCTAATTTCATTAATTTACTCTTTCCTGAGTTGAACTTTAGTAGCCATTTTCTAAACTATTCCTCCAGTTTGTCGAGGTTGTCCTGTAGTTTCTATATATCTTCACCTGTCTTAATTCTCCACATATCTTTATGTGATATCTTGATGTGTGTGTGTTTGTATTAGCACATTCATAATACATATATATTTATACAAACATAATTATACAATGCACACATTTTCACATACACAAAATCATTATTATTAGACAGTAATCATTGTATTTTAAACAACGATAAAAGTCTTCAATATATTTAAAAGAAAACTGTGAAAAATAGTTCAATTAACTTTGTTATTAACGAGCGTTCAATCTGAATCATTTGCAGATAACAAGCATCGTTCAGCGTCCGAGAATTGATGGTTCAATCGCTCCACAGAGCACCTGCAAATTGAAGCATTAGATATCCCTCCTGCTAATTACCGTAGGCGAGGATTAATTACCAATTACCGCCTGTAAATTCTTAAAGATTCGGTAATGTAATTAGGATTATGATCCAAGATTGTCTTTGTTGATTGTTTTGTTCTTGTTGTTATTGGTTATTTCTGTCCCATTTTTTGTCTTAGAAATAAAAATTATGTGTTTGTGGGGGAACAAATTGGCAAAATGAACAAGGAAAGAGAAAGGAATCAAAATAACAATACACTTAGGGCATGTTACACGAACAGTAGGAGTCTACAAACAAAATAAACGATTTAAATGCTCTTGTTTACATAGAAACAATATATATTATTGCACTTACTGAAACATGGATGAATGTAGAAAACAGACAACTATTAGCTGAATATCAAATAAATGGATTTAAACTATTTCACACAGATAGATCTATTAGACGAGAAAGAGGAGTAGCCATATATGTTAGGGAAAATTTGAAATGTAGTCTCAAAGAGGGAATCAAAACTGAGCCACACACAGAAACTATTTGGTTAGAATTAAACGAAAAAGCTAGAGATCTTATAATTGGAGTTATATACAGACCACCAAACTTAGACAGAATTGAAGCAAAGCATCTATGGGATGAAATATCTAGAGCATCTAGGTCTAACAGTATTTGTGTCATGGGTGACTTTAATTTTAATGGAATAAACTGGAGTGGCAAAACAGGGAATAACGAAGAAGAAGATTTTTTTTAGAATTAATTGATGATTGCTTTCTTAAGCAACACATTAAGGAACTAATGCAGGAAAATTTTTTTTTGACTTGGTGTTAACTAAAAGGGGAAACACAAATTAATGACATCGAAATAGAGAGTGAGCTAGGGAACAGTGATCACAAAGAAATTAGATTATCATAGAATGGAATAGATTTGTAGGAGAAAATTCTGTTAATGTTCCAGATTTTCGAAAAGCTGATTTTAATGGCCTAAGAAAGTTTTTGGGTGAAAAGAAGATTGAAAAGTCCTAGGCATTTGGGGTGGGCCGGTCTTGGAGCCAGAAGTGAACCCAACGGTGGGTGATGTAAAAAGGGATTTCGATGTTGACTCAAAATATAACTTATTTAAAAATATTCTAAGCAAAGCACAGGAACATAGTATACCGTACAAATTGAATAGATCGAATAATAATGACCTAAAATGGATAACAAAGGATCTGAAGAACCTTACAGGTAGAGAGAGACCTTGGTACAAAAGGATTAAAAATGGGGAAGTCGGTTTAGAACAAGAATTCATCCAACTGATTAGAAATGTTAAAAAATAGATAAGTAGGGTAAAAAAAAACTTTAAAATTCGCATAGCAGGGTAAGCAAAGATAAATCCTAAAGTTTTTTTCAGTTATATCGAACAAACATCAGGGAAAGGATCGTTCCAATAAAAATTGAGACAGGTCAGATAACTGATAATGACGAAGAGATGAGTAATATTTTTAATAAATATTTTATCTCTGTATTTACTAGAGAGAACTTAACATTATGCCTTCAGCCAAACAAGTCAATGTGGGTGGGGGAAGAGGACAGGTTGACTAGTTTAGCAGTTACCAGGGAGGATGTTATTAAACAAATAGTGAAACTCAATCCAAACAAATCTCCAGGGCCAGGCGAAGTGTTTGCCAGGGTGCTTAAGGAATGCAAAGAGGAGCTTTGCAAGCCACTGTCTACCATATTTAATAAATCACTAGAGTCAGGCATAGTGCTAGAGTCGTGAAGGTTACTAATGTAATACCAGTTTTTAAGAAAGGAGATAGATCACTTGTGTCAAGATATCGACCAATTTGCCTAGCGTCTCTTATGGGGAAGTTAGTTGAATCGATAATTGCAAATACTATTCGTCTTCATCTTGAAAAACATCAATGTTTCACAACTTTGGTTTACAAATTGCCGTTCATTTTTAACAAATCTGCTCATTTTATTCCAACCTAGTTGAAGCAGTTAATAGTGGTAAAGTTTGTGATGTTGTGTACCTAGACTTTCGCAAAGCTCTTGATACAGGGCCACATGAAAGACTGATTAAAAAGATAAAGGCTCAAGGTAATGGGGATGCTATATTAAATTGGATTAAGGCATGGCTGTATCAAAGGAAACAAAGAGTTAGTATATATGGGGTTAAGTCAGAGTGGCAAAAGTTGTAGGTGGAGTACCTCAAGGCTCTGTTCTGTGACCTCTGTTGTTTATATAATATATATAAATGATTTAGATTCAGGTTTGAGCAGCAATATTTGCAAATTTGCCGATGGTACTAAAATCGGTAGGGAAATTAACACGGAAGAAGACTCACTATCACTTCAAGTTGATCTAAATAGGGTTTTGAAATGGTCAAAAGATTGGCAGATGCAGTTTAATGCTGATAAATGTAAAGTTCTGAGGCTAGGTAATTATCATAGAGTTACAAGATACGAGCTAGATGGATTTGAGATTGAGAAGTTGAATTGCGAAAGGGATCATATGAGGCAGTTCCTATTTATAACCATCCAATCCCACTCATATATTTGTCCAACCCACGTTTGAAACAATCGAGAAACCCCGCGTCCTCCACGCCACGCGGCAACAGGTTCCACAAATCAACAACCCTGTTACCAAACCAGTATTTACCCAAGTCTTTCTAAATCTAAACTTATCCAATTTATACCCATTTTTCGTGTTATGTCTTGTGTTAATACTTTTAATACCCTATTAATATATTAATAGGGTATTAAATGTTATGTCCATTCATCCACTTGTAAACCTCTATCATGTCACCTCTAACTCTTTACCTTTCCATTTAATGCAATTTAAGCTTTGTTAATCTTTCTTCATATGACAGGTTTCTAATTTTGGGAATTAACTTTGTTATCCTACGTTGGACACATTCAAGTGAATTTATATCCATTCTATAGTACAGCGACCAAAACTGAACTGTATAATCTAAATGGGGCCTAACCAGAGCAAGATATAGCTGAAGACAACACCAGGTGTCTTGTTACTAACACTTCTATTAATAAATCCCAGTGTCCTATTTGCCTTATTACGAACATTCATGCATTGATCTTTTGGTTTTAAATTCTTACTTATCACAACTCCCAGATCCCTATCGCAATCTCAGTACCATCTAGTTCGAATCTTGTAACTCTATGATAATTACCTAGCCTCAAAACTTTACATTTATCAGCATTAAACTGTATCTGCTAATCTTTTGACCATTTCAAAACCTTATGTAAATCGACTTGAAGTGATACTGAGTCTTGTTCCATGCTTATTTCCCTACCGATTTTCGTATCATCGGCAAATTTGCAAATGTTGCTAATCAAACCTGAATCTAAATCATTTATATATATTATAAACAACAGAGGTCCCAGTACAGAGCCTTGAGGCACTCCACTTACAACATTTTCCCACTCTGACTTAACACCATTTATACGAACTCTTTGTTTCCTTTGCTATAGCCATGCTCTAATCCAACTTTATATAGCACACCCAATGCCATGAGCCTCTAACTTTTTAATCAGTCTTTCCATGAGGCACTGTATCAAAAGCTTTGCTAAAGTCAAGGTACTCAACATCGCAAACCTTACCACTATCAACTGCCTCAACTATGCTGAAATAAAATAATAGCAAATTTGTTAAACATGAACGGCCATTTGTAAAACCATGTTGCGAATCATTTATTAATTGATGTTTTTCAAGATGAAGACGAATTGTATTTACAATTATCGATTCAATTAACTTTCCCACAATAGACGTTAGGTTAATTGGTCGATAGTTTGATGCGAGTGATCTATCTCTTTTCTTAAAAATTGGTACCACATTAGCAACCTTCCATGACTCTGGCACTCTGCCTGACTCTACTGATTTATTAAATATGGTTGACAGTGGGTCACAAAGCTCCTCTTTGCATTCTTTAAGCACCCTGGTAAACACTTCATCCGGCCCTGGGGATTTGTTTGGTTTGAGTTTTACTATTTGTTTAATTACATCCTCCCTGGTAACTGCTAAACTATTCAACCTGTCCTTGTCCTGACCCACATAGACTTGTTCGGCTGAAGGCAAATTGTTAAGTTCCTCTTTAGTTCCTCAGAGATAAAATATTTATTAAAAATACTACTCATCTCTTCACCATTATCCGTTATCTGACCTGTCTCAGTTTTTAATGGACCTATCCTTTCCCTAATCTTTGTTCGATGTAACTGAAAAAAAACTTTAGAATTTGTCTTTTTTTTTAGAGTTACAAGACGCAAGGGGGAAGGAGGAGCAGGAGAATTAGAAGGTGCAGGAGGAGAACCCCAAACAGTAGGAGGAGGAGAAGAAAGAGGAGAACCCCCGACCAAAAAGGTAAAAACTTTACAAACAGTAGAAGGAGGAGGAGGGTGTTACGGCCCTCTCGGGTCGCAACCGGGTTCTTTCTCTGATGTTAGTAGAATAAGGGTATCCGGCCCCAAGCTAGTAGTGGATTTCAAGGGATGTGATCCGTAACGCAAGTAAAGTAAAAGGGGAAGGGAAATAAAGGCAAAAACTTAATAATGTAATTATCACCATCACCATAAATACTATATAAAAGATTACACGAGGGGGGGGGGTATAAACACTAGAATGTACAACAATGTCTTTTTCTGAAGACTCTGGACGTTTACGGTGCTCACGATGCTAAGCTCTTGGTCCTCTTGTGGCCTCACTACAAATCCTTCGCTTCTCCTGAGTCTACCCTGGCCACAGGCCAGCCAAATCACAGTTCCACTGGGGGCACCGTCGTGGAGGCCATCAACCACAAGTCCAGCCGGTAGCTGGCAGGTTCCAATCAGCGACGCTGGTAAGGCCACTCCACGATCGATACTAAGGTCGCGAACCCTAGTCAGGAGCCTCGTGTGATCCCACAGACCACTCTCCTTGCCACAACACCCCAGTGGTTAAGCGTCTCCACCAGTCAGTCCCGGGTACTACAATCCCTCAACTGCCACGTCACAGGCAGGGTAACACCACAGTGTTCATCCGGGGGGGGGGGCGACTCACAGCTGCTGCAGCAAACACTTGGAGACAAGACGACTGCCTTGGGTAGAGTGATCCACTGTCCGATTCAGCAGTCCCAGGTCGACTCTGTAATCAGACACATCATCAGTAATCGGGACACACTAGGACATGTCACTTACCGGCTCAGACCCAAACGCCCACCTATCCACTCCATAGATGGCGTTGCTGTCTGAGCGCCACCTCACCAGAGGTCAGCAGCGGCTGTGTTATGAGCTGATTAGGACGGGAAACTAGCCCTTGTGGCTGGTATTTCCTGTCCTCACTTGATGGCGCCGTCCATTTGGAGGGAGTTTCGGGAGCTGACCCACAGATGGCGTGGTCGTCACTGCTCCGTGCTCGGACGCTGGGCTCGGGTCCGTAACAGAGGTGAACCACAAACAGTTGGAAGAGGAGGAGGAGAATCACAAACAGTAGGAGGAGAACCCCCCCCCCCCCCCACCAAAAAAATAAAAACTGGATTCAGCTACAAGAAACAAAACGTTCCTGGACTCTTTATACATAATCTTGACCCAATAGGTCATCAGTAGTTATCTTTCTGATGACGCTGATGCCACCTACACCCTGCTAAGTCACCTTTCCTATGTATACACACAATAAACATTTAATAAGATAAAACCATTCTCAAGCCGATTGTGATGAGGAAGTAGAGACAGGCAATAAATAGGCACGAGAGATGAGGAGCAAAGTAAGGTGTAGTAGAGGGGCTAGTTGTAGGAACTGCAGAGGGCCTATTGGCCCATACGAGGCAGTTCCTATTATAACCACCGAAAGAGAAGGAGAAAATAATGAGAAGAGGAAAACGAGGGAACGTAGGAGAAGACAATGAACAGAAAAAAAAGAGAAAGAAAGGAAAGAGAAAGAAAGGTAAATGGAAAGGGTAAGCTTATGTAAGGTCACGTTTGTTAGAAAGATTAGAGTATTTGAGTATATACTGTGAAAGGGAAGAGTCCACAGCAACAAAGCCAGGACTCAAGTTCATGTTGGGTACATTGTGTATTAGAGCCGATTCAACAAGACGGCGTCTGTGTAGAGTAGAGGCAGGAAAGATTATTTTGGAGGAAGACCAATCAATGGGATGATTAGAATCCCTCACATGGCAGAAGAGAGCATTGTTAGTGTCTGCAGACTTAACACTTCTCTTGTGTTCTTTAAGTCTGTCATTCAGTGTACGGCCAGTTTCGCCAAAGTATTGGAGAGGACAAGACGAACAGGAAATAGAGTAGACACCAGCAGCATTAGAAGGAGGAGGAGCAGTGTGAACTAGAATGCTACGAAGTGTGTTAGTTTGACGAAAGGCGAGTTTAATGTCAAGAGGACGAAAGGTATTGGTAAAAGTTTTGAGTTCAGATATGAAGGGAAGGCATAGTACAGTGCTACTAGTGTTGGAAGCAGGTTTAGGATGAAACAAATTTCGTTTAGGTTGAGAGTAGGCACAGTTGATGAAATGCAAAGGGTAACCAAGGCGAGAGAGGTAAGGTAATTATCAAAAGAAGGCACCAAACCGGGAAGGCTATGTAGCACCATCAAAGTGCGAAATAATCAGAGGGCGCTAAATATCACCAAGAATGCCAATACGAGAACAAAAACGCATAAGGCGAACGATATCAAAAGTATCCGATTCACCTAGAATTCTATCGAGGGATAAGTGACCGCGAGGGACGGTCGGAAAGCAAGTCACACGCTCGTCCTGAAAGTCAGGACATTCAACAAGGATATGCATAACTGTAAGAGGGACAACGCAATTCGGACAATAAGGAGCAGGGCGGCGCTCCATTAAGTGACCGTGGGTTAAGCGGGTTTGACCAACCCGCAGCCGTGCCAAAGCAGTTTCCCACCGCCGGTTACGGTGGTAGGAGGAAGGCCACGGGAACACACTACGTTTGAGAGTACGCAGCTTGTTACCAACCACAGAGGACCAACAACCCTGCCAACGGGCAAGAATGGAAGAATGAATAACAGGATAAAAGTCGGAATAAGGAATACTTTTACGGGAGATGGGACAAGAACGGATAGCTTCCTTAGCGGCAGCATCCGCACGCTCATTGAAAGAAACACCAATATGGCTGGGAACCCAGCAAAACTACTGATATAAATTTACTAGAAATAAGAAACAGGCAATGTTGAATCTCGATGACCACCGGGTGGACAGGGTTAAAGGACCCCAGAGCCATGAGGGCACTACGAGAACCAACTATAACCACAAAGGAGGAATGAGAATGAGTAAGCAAGAGACGAAGAGCATAGAGAATAGCATAAAGTTCCGCCGTAAAGACGCTAGCTTCCGAAGGGAGGCGACACATATAAGTTCGGTCAGGAAAAACAATAATGTAGCCCACACCGTCCGCAGACTTAGACCCATCAGTGAAGATGGAAATAGAGTGGGAGTGCGAAAAAAAGTGCTCAAGGAAGAGGCTTTTCAGAATAATAGGAGGGGTAAAGGCTTTAGTAATACAAGTCAGGGACGTACAAAACTTGGGAAGGGGGACTCTCCACGGAGGTAAGGAAGGAATAATGCGAGGAGAAACATTAGAAATATGAACAGAAAGAGAATCCTGTAAGCGAGATAACCGGACAGAAAGTGGGAGACAATGAAGAGGAACAGGAACCACAGGAGGAGGAAAAGTCAATGCACGACAGAGGCAAGAGGAAGGATGTTGTAAGGACCGCGCAAGATAGCGAAGACAGTAGCGATCACGGCGGTCCTGAAGAGAGAGAAAGCCAGTGTCAACATACAAACTAAGGGCGGGAGTCGAACGAAAGGCACCAGAGCTGAGACGCAACCCAGTATGGTGCAAAGCATCAAGACGGCGAAGAGTAGAAGGAGAAGCAGAAGAGTATGCAGGGCAACCATAATCGAGTTTAGACAGGACGAGAGAGGAGTGCAAATAGAGGAGCGTGCGCCTATCCGCTCCCCAAGAAGTATGGGACAAAACCTTAAGGAGGTTAAGGGCCTTAGAGCATTCAACTCGGAGGTAAGAGATATGGGCTGACCAAGACAAACGAGTGTCAAAGACCAACCCCAAAAGCTTCGCGGAATCCCTGTACACAATGGGATGACCATAAAGCGACAAAGAGGGAAGAAGAACGACATGCTTCCGAGTAAAAGTCATGGCACAAGTCTTAGACGCAGAGAACTTGAAGCCATGATCGGTGGCCCAAGACGACACGGCATCAATCGCAAGTTGAAGCCGCTGTTGAAGGAGAGGGGAATCATCACCCCGACAGCAAAGGGTAAGATCATCAACATAGAGAGCAGAGAAGACGCCAGAAGGAAGAGAGGAAAGAAGACCGTTGAGGGCAACTAGAAAAAGAGTAGTGCTCAGAACACTACCCTGGGGAACACCCTCATACTGCTGAAAAGGGACAGAGAGAGCAGTACCAAGCCGCACACGAAAGGAACGACGAGAGAGGGAGCTCCGGAGGAAGAGCGGGAGGTTCCCACGAAGGCCAAAAGAATGAAGTTGAGACAGAATATGATACCGCCAGGTAGTGTCGTAAGCCTTATCCAGGTCAAAAAAGACGGCAACAACGGAGGTCTTCGCAGCAAAAGCAGTACGAATATAGACCTCCAAGTTCACCAGGACATCTGTTGTGCTGCGGCACTTGCGAAAACCAAATTGAGAAGGGGAGAGGTGGCGATAGTGCTCTAAGAACCACATCAAACGAACGTTGACATTACGTTCAAAGAGCTTGCAGACACAAGTCGTGAGAGCAATAGGGCGGAAGTCCTTGGGGGATGACCCGAGAGACCCTGGTTTCCAAACAGGGAGGACAACAGCATCGAGCCAGTCTTCAGGGACTGACGACGACTCCCAGACCCGGTTGTACAGCCTCAGTAAATACTGAGACGTGCACGGAGGGAGATGGCGAAGCATTTCATAATGAATGCCATCGGAGCCCGCTGCCGTAGAACCACAAAGGGCTAGGGCAGATTGAAGTTCAGAGAGAGAGAAGGGATAATTATAGGGAAGGTGAAGATAAGTACAGAAATTTAAAGGACGAGATTCAAGGAGAGGCTTACGAAGAAGGAAGGATTGGGGGAGATGAGAACCAGAACTAACAGAAGAGAAATGGGAACCCAGTTCGGTCGCAACCTGCAACGGGTCCGCCACAAGAGTACCATGAAGGCGAAGGACCTGTGAGACATCGGGAACGAACTTACCCGCAATCTTGCGGATACGCTTCCAGACCAGTGGAAGAGGAGTTTCGGACGTAACGGTGGAGACATAAGACTCCCAGCAAGCACGTTTAGCCGCACGGATGGCCCTACGAGCCACCACACTCGCCTTCCGAAACAAAAGAAAAGACTCAACCGTCTGCCGGCGGCGATGTCTCTTCCAGGCTGCATGCTTACAGCGGACAGCCCGAGCACAGTCCAAACTCCACCAGGGAACGCACTTCCGCGTTCCCCGAGAGGAAGAGCGAGGAATAGAGTGGAGGGCAGCGTCAAAGACAGTGCCATGAAAAAGAAGGAGGGCGCGAGGGAGAGGTAAAACGGAGAGGTCGGAAATAGTAGCACGGAGAGTAAAGAGGCGCCAGTCAGCCTCGACAAACCGCCACCTAGGGAAGGAGAGAGGAGGGCGAAAGGAGAAAAAAGCGACAAGGATAGGAAAATGGTCACTGCCATGGAGGTCATCAAGGACTCGCCACCCGAATTCTAAGGAAAGGGATGACGAGCACCGAGAAAGATCGAGACAAGAAAGGGAGCGAGCCCGAGAGTCCAAATGAGTGGGCTCACCAGAATTAAGAAGGGACAGGGAAGAAGAGAGGATGAAAAGTTCAAGGAGGCGACCCCGGGTGTTTGTCAGCACATCACCCCAAAGGGCATGACGACAATTGAAATCACCCAGCAGGAGCACAGGCTCCGGCAAGGAGTCTAGGAGGTGTTTAAGATCGGGAAGAGAAAGTGGGACAGTGGGGGGTAGATAAATAGAACAAACCATGTATCATCTATGCACAAAGATACGGGCGGCAGAACAGTGGAGAGGCGAGGAAAAAAGTAAGGGGACAAAGGGAACATCGGAACGAATCAAGAGAGCAGAAGAATTATGGACCCCAGCGACAGGGAGGGGAGAGAAAAGAATAGCCACGGAAGCGACCAGGACGAGAACCAAGCATCGGCTCCTGGAGACAGACACAAAGGGGCGAAAACTGTGAAATGAGAAGTTGGAGGTCAAGGAAATTGGCGTAAACTCCACGGATGTTCCACTGGAGAAAAGACATCAAGAAAGAGAGAGAGAGGAGAGCAACAGAGAGCAAAGAAGAAACAAAGGTGAAGAAGGAACACAGCATGCTAAAAAAGCACAGAGTCAGGATCAGGGTCAGTGAAGTCAGGGTTAGGGGGCATGGGTAAACTGAGTAAAGAAGGAGGGCAAGAAGCGGGAGGACTGACCAGAGGCGGACGAGCAGGGTCTGGAGGAGAAGGAAGGTCAAATGACTACTGCGCCGTTTGACCTCATATGGATATATCCCCTCAGAGAACCATATTGCGAACAATTTGATGCCAAACTGAATGACGTAGCACGGAAATTGAATTAAGAAAACCAGAAAGACTACACACATTCTAGTGTGGGTGTGCAAAGTGTTAACCACTACTTAAGTAATTTATGAATATTTCTATGCTTGAAATTAGTCACTTAACTTAATCTGCAACTAATAATGAATAGAAAACATTAGTTTATGCATTAGTGTTGCATATGGTCTCCAGGACTATATGCAACTGAAAACTCACACCCCAGAAGTGACTCGAATCAAGAGTTTTCAGTTGCATATAGTCCTGGGGACCATTCAGGCTTGTTCGCATTTGTGTTCCTCACATGTGCCCCAAAGAATGAGGTGATTTGATAAAATGCTATGCCCAAGATTACTATCCGAGTGCCGGCAGGGAAGTGGTTCAAATAGCTTCGGCTATCACTTCCTTATGTCCAGTCGTGATGGTCAAGCGGATTAAGGCGTCCCTGTACATACCAGTTGCGTTGCTCCTGGCAGTATGGGTTCGAGTCACTTCTGGGGTGTGAGTTTTCAGTTATATATTAATATTATTATTATTATTATATACATACTAAAAAAAGAGAGAATTTGATTTTATCCTGCAGGCGATGAGTCACAATAACGTGGCTAAAGTATGATGACCAGACCACACATTAGAATGTGAAGGGACGACGACGTTTCGGTCCGTCCAGAACCATTCTCAAATTGTCCTTATCTACAAATCATTCTCTCGTCTTGGCCCCTCCGTGGTGCCTCCTTGCCATGGTGAGGTGCTCACGTACACCTCCCTGGGACCGGTGTGGGTTGCCTGTGCCCTCTCTCCTGTCCCCTCTTTGGGTGGTGTACGTGCTGAAGGGCACCATATAGGGGCCTTGTGAGCCATCGGACCACCCGCTGGAGGGGTCGCTTGTGAGAGGCTGCCCTTAGTGGATGGTTGGGTGTCCAGGCTGGGGCGATAGGGGGGACTGGGGTCTTAGCACCAGTGTGGGAGAATGAACGAAGTAGTAGGACTCCCCTGTTGAAAAGGGGGAGCACCGCTGGGGACGACACACCCTTCCTGCACTGGCCCGCGCTCGGCCTCCCTGGCTGCCCTGGTAGGTGGTATTCCTTGGTTCCAGGTCCCATCTCTTTTGTTTGGTTTGCTGTATGGATAACGACTTGCCTTCTATTACCCAGGCTCATGGGGTGGGCGACCAGGCCCGTGAGTCGGACCGTCCTGGAAGACCGGGATCTGTAGCCCCCGCTATGGAACCCGGTTTAGGCCCAGACCGGACTCTTCCTCCCTGCTCCCCTCCCTCCTCTGTGGTTGGGTCGAGCTCCAAACCTGCTGTGGTGACTGTCTCGTCCCCTTGCACGGCTCCATCCTTTCTTGTGACTACTGCACCTTTCAACCCGTCTCTCTCTAAGGGTTCTCATCGCCGTCCCCGCCATGGCTGCTCTCGTATGCTCCCTTCCCATCCTACTTCGTTCCATGCTTTGTTTGGTCCTGATACGTGGACTAAATACTTTGACCTCCTACCTTTAGATTCAACTCCTCCTGACGATTTTTCCCTTCATGGGCATCTTGTCGATTCCGTGGATGCCTGTCACCTTCAACCCCACTCGTCTTGGTACCCGTGTCGTTGCTGCTCCTTCTCAGGATGCGGCCGCCCGCTTGGCCGCCTTATCCTGCCTTGGCGAGACCCCTGTTCGGGTCTCGAAGAACGCCCGATTGAATGCCAGTGTTGGCACTGTTCTCCTCCCGCACCATGTTGCGACTGGTGTTCGGGATCTCAAAGACTGCCACGAGGATATCAAGCATTTCCTCGAGGCTCAGGGTCATTCTGTACTCCAGGTGGATACATTTACTCGTCCCCCTCGTGGCCATCGCCGTCTGCCCCTTAGGGTTGTGAAGGTTACCTATGATGGTAGGTTCCTTCCGCCCTCTGTAATTCTTGCTGGTGTCAGATGCTCCGTTCAGGAATATATTCCCTATCCGAGGCTCTGCGGTAAGTGCTGGAGGTTTGGGCATGGTACCCTCAAATGCTCTAGTCCTGTCTCTCTCTGTCCCCTGTGTGGAAGCGAGGGTCACTCTAAGTTAGAGTGCACTTCTTCCCAGGCCCGCTGCCTCAATTGCAGTGAAGCCCACCCTACTTTCTCCCGTGCATGTATTCGCTACAAACTTGAGGCGGCTGTCCTCAACTTGAAGCACCGAGATCGTTTGTCTTTTCCTGAGGCTCGGCGCCAAGTTCATCGTCTCCCCTCTTTCGCTGGCGTCTCCTATGCTCGCGTGGTGCACTCTTCCTCTCCTCGTCCTTCCCACCTTTCTCAGTCTCACAACCGTTTCCGAGCCTTAGACCCGGACACACCCACCACCACCTCCCCTGTTTCCCTCCGTTCTGTTCTGAAGGGTCCCCCTCCTGGTTCTCTGTCTAGGGCTCCTCTTCTTTCTACCCAGTCTGTCACGTCTCCTGTGTCTTCTATTTCCTCTCCTTCTAGTTCTCCTTCCCGTCCTTCTCCTCCGTCTCTTGGCTCTCCACGCCGCCTGACTGTGCGGGCCGACGTCCATTGCTCTCCTGATGGTTGTATTGCTCGCTCTCGATCTTCTTCTTCTATCGAGACACTAGAGTCTGTTGCCCAGTACGTTGCTGCTGGGACGCCTGTATCTTTGAGTCAGAAGCGGAAACCTGGCTCCTCTCCTTCCTCCTCCCCTGTCGGTAAGAAAGCTTCGCTTTCTTCTTCACCTCCTATCTCTGATTCTATCATTCTTTCCCCTCCCACTCTGGTGGTGGTGCCCCCTGTTCCTACTGTGGAGGTTTCTTTAGCCCCTGGTTCCATCTCGGTTACTGCCCTTGCTGAGGTGCGCTCCCCTCTTTCTGCCCCCCCTCCTCCCCTTCCTTCTCCTCCAGACCCTGCTCGTCCGCCTCTGGTCCGTCCTCCCACTTCTTGCCCTCCTTTATTCAGTTTACCCATGCCCCCTAACCCTGACTTCGCTGACCCTGATCCTGACTCTGTGCTTTTTTAGCGTGCTGTGTTCCTTCTTCACATTTGTTTCTTCTTTGCTCGCTGTTGCTCTCCTCTCTCTCTTTGCTGATGTCTTTTCTTCAATGGAACATCCGTGGAGTTTACGCCAATTTCCTTGACCTCCAACTTCTCATTTCACAGTTTTCGCCCCTTTGTGTCTGTCTCCAGGAGCCGATGCTTGGTTCTCGTCCTGGTCGCTTCTGTGGCTATTCTTTTCTCTCCCCTCGCTGGGGTCCATAATTCTTCTGCTCTCTTGATTCGTTCCGATGTTCCCTTTGTCCCCTTACTTTTTTCTTCGCCTCTCCACTGTTCTGCCGCCCGTATCTTTGTGCGTAGATGGTACATGGTTTGTTCTATTTATCTACCCCCACTGTCCCACTTTCTCTTCCCGATCTTAAACACCTCCTAGACTCCTTGCCGGAGCCTGTGCTCCTGCTGGGTGATTTCAATTGTCGTCATGCCCTTTGGGGTGATGTGCTGACAAACACCCGGGGTCGCCTCCTTGAACCTTTCATCCTCTCTTCTTCCCTGTCCCTTCTTAATTCTGGTGAGCCCACTCATTTGGACTCTCGGACTCGCTCCCTTTCTTGTCTCTCCCTCGCGCCCTCCTTCTTTTTCATGGCACTGTCTTTGACGTTGCCCTCCACTCTATTCCTCGCTCTTCCTCTCGGGGAACGCGGAAGTGCGTTCCCTGGTGGAGTTTGGACTGTGCTCGGGCTGTCCGCTGTAAGCATGCAGCCTGGAAGAGACATCGCCGCCGGCAGACGGTTGAGTCTTTTCTTTTGTTTCGGAAGGCGAGTGTGGTGGCTCGTAGGACCATCCGTGCGGCTAAACGTGCTTGCTGGGAGTCTTATGTCTCCACCGTTACGTCCGAAACTCCTCTTCCACTGGTCTGGAAGCGTATCCGCAAGATTGCGGGTTCGTTCCCGATGTCTCACAGGTCCTTTGCCTTCATGGTACTCTTGTGGCGGACCCGTTGCAGGTTGCGACCGAACTGGGTTCCCATTTCTCTTCTGTTAGTTCTGGTTCTCATCTCCCCCAATCCTTCCTTCTTCGTAAGCCTCTCCTTGAATCTCGTCCTTTAAATTTCTGTACTTATCTTCACCTTCCCTATAATTATCCCTTCTCTCTCTCTGAACTTCAATCTGCCCTAGCCCTTTGTGGTTCTACGGCAGCGGGCTCCGATGGCATTCATTATGAAATGCTTCGCCATCTCCCTCCGTGCACGTCTCAGTATTTACTGAGGCTGTACAACCGGGTCTGGGAGTCGTCGTCAGTCCCTGAAGACTGGCTCGATGCTGTTGTCCTCCCTGTTCGGAAACCAGGGTCTCTCGGGTCATCCCCCAAGGACTTCCGCCCTATTGCTCTCACGACTTGTGTCTGCAAGCTCTTTGAACGTATGGTCAACGTTCGTTTGATGTGGCTCTTAGAGCACTATCGCCACTTCTCCCCTTCTCAATTTGGTTTTCGCAAGTGCCACAGCACAACAGATGTTCTGGTGAACTTGGAGGTCTATATTCGTACTGCTTTTGCTGCGAAGACCTCCGTTGTTGCCGTCCTTTTTGACCTGGAAAAGGCTTACGACACTACCTGGCGGTATCATATTCTATCTCAACTTCATTCTTTTGGCCTTCGTTTGAACCTCCCGCTCTTCCTCCGGAGCTTCCTCTCTCGTCGTTCCTTTCGTGTGCGGCTTGGTACTTCTCTCTCTGCTTCTTTTCAGTAGTATGTGGGTGTTCCCCAGGGTAGTGTTCTGAGCACTACTCTTTTTCTAGTTGCCCTCAACGGTCTTCTTTCCTCTCTTCCTTCTGGCGTCTTCTCTGCTCTCTATGTTGATGATCTTACCCTTTGCTGTCGGGGTGATGATTCCCCTCTCCTTCAACAGCGGCTTCAACTTGCGATTGATGCCGTGTCATCTTGGGCCACCGATCATGGCTTCAAGTTCTCTGCGTCTAAGACTTGTGCCATGACTTTTACTCGGAAGCATGTCGTTCTTCTTCCCTCTTTGTCGCTTTATGGTCATCCCATTGTGTACAGGGATTCCGCGAAGCTTTTGGGGTTGGTCTTTGACACTCGTTTGTCTTGGTCAGCCCATATCTCTTACCTCCGAGTTGAATGCTCTAAGGCCCTTAACCAGTAGTCAAAAGGCGCATTTTTAAAGTAACTGATATGATATAATCTTCATATTGGCCCCCTTCTCTTACAATATGTGGAATTTGTTACAGGAGTTTCATGAACGATGGAATCAATTGTGTAAGTGGATTTCCACAAATGGATGTCAACGTGGAAGATATACACATTTCGAAATAAGTAAGTAATTATCAAAAGAAGGCACCAAACCGGGAAGGCTATGTAGCACCATCAAAAGTGCAAAATAATCAGAGGGCGCTAAATATCACCAAGGATGCCAATACGAGAACAAAAACGCATAAGGCGAACGATATCAAAAGTATCTGAGTCACCAAGAATTCTATTGAGGGACAGGTGACCGCGAGGGGCGGTCGGAAAGCAAGACACACGCTCGTCCTGGAAGTCAGGACATTCAAGAAGGACATGCACGACCGTAAGAGGGACAATGCAACTAGGACAATAAGGAGCAGGGCGGCGCTCCATCAAGTGACCATGGGTTAAGCGAGTATGGCCAATACGCAACCTCGCCAGAGCAGTTTCCCACCGCCGGTTACGGTGGAAGGAGGACGGCCACGGGGAAACACAACATTTAAGAGTACGTAGCTTGTTACCAGTAACAGACAACCAAGAAGCCTGCCAACGGATAAGGACTGAGGAATGGATAACCGGGTAAAAGTCGGAATACGGAATGCCTTTACGAGAGATGGGACAAGAGCGGACAGCTTCCTTGGCGGCAGCATCCGCACGCTCATTTAAAGACACACCAATATGGCTGGGAACCCAACAAAACTCAACCGACTTAAATTTACTATGAACAAGAAACAGCCAATGCTGGATCTCGACAACTACTGGATGAACCGGATTAAAGGACCCGAGAGCCATGAGGGCACTACGAGAGTCAACATCAACTACAAAGGAGGACTGACAACGAGAAAGCAGAAGACGAAGAGCATAGAGAATAGCATAAAGTTCCGCTGTAAAGATGCTAGTCTCCGGAGGTAAGCGACACATATAAGTGCGATCAGGAAAAACAACAGAGTAGCCAACACCGTCCGCCGACTTAGACCCATCGGTGAAGACAGAAACGGAGCGGGAGTGAGAAGAAAAGTGCTCAAGGAAAAGGCGTTTTAGAACCGTAGGAGGGGTAAAAGCTTTAGTGATACGGGTCAAGGAAGTACAAAACCGCGGAAGAGGGACTCTCCACGGGGGCAAAGAAGGAACAACACGAGGAGAAACATTAGAAATACGAACGGAAAGAGAATCCTGGAGGCGAGATAACCGGACAGAAAGAGGGAGGTGGTGAAGAGGAACAGGAACCGCAGGAGGGGTAAAAGTTAAAGCACGACAGAGGCGAGAGGAAGGATGTTGTAAGGACCGCGCAAGATAGCGAAGACAGTAGCGATCACGGCGGTCCTGGAGAGACATGAAGCCAGTGTCAACATACAAGCTAAGGACGGGAGTCGAACGAAAGGCACCAGAACTGAGGCGCAACCCAGTATGGTGCAAAGCATCAAGACGGCGAAGAGTAGAAGAAGCAGACGAGTAAGCAGGGCAACCATAATCGAGCTTAGACAGGACAAGAGAGGAATGTAAAGCAAGGAGAGTGCGCCTATCTGCCCCCCAAGAAGTATGGGACAAGACCCGAAGGAGGGTAAGGGCCTTAGAGCACTCAACACGGAGGTAAGAGATATGGGGAGACCAAGACAAACGAGTGTCAAGGAATAACCCCAAAAGCTTCGCGGAATCTTTGTATTCAAGGGGATGACCATAAAGTGACAAAGAGGGACGAAAAACAACCCGTTTCCGCGTAAAAGTCATGGCACAAGTCTTAGAAGTAGAGAACTTGAAGCCATGATCGGTGGCCCAAGACGACACGGCATCAATTGCAAGTTGAAGCCGGCGCTGAAGGAGAGGCGAATCATCACCCTGACAGCAAAGGGTAAGATCATCGACATAGAGGGCGGAGAAGACACCAGAAGGAAGAGAGGAAAGAAGACCATTGAGGGCAACCAGAAAAAGAGTAGTGCTCAGAACACTACCCTGGGGCACACTTTCGTATTGCTGAAAGAGGCAGAGAGCGCGGTACCAAGGCGCACCCGAAAGGAACGACTGGAGAGGAAGCTGCGGAGAAAGAGAGGGAGAAGACCACGAAGGCCAAAAGAATGAAGTTGAGATAGAATATGATATCGCCAAGTAGTGTCGTAAGCCTTTTCCAGGTCAAAAAGGACGGCAACAACGGAGGTCTTCGCAGCAAAAGCAGTACGAATATAGACCTCCAAGTTCACCAGGACATCTGTCGTGCTGCGGCACTTGCGGAAACCAATTTGAGAAGGGGAGAGGAGGTGATGGTGTTCCAGGAACCACATCAGACGAACGTTAACCATACGTTCAAAGAGTTTGCAGACACAACTTGTGAGAGCAATAGGGCGAAAGTCCTTAGGGGAAGTACCCAGAGACCCCGGTTTGCGAACAGGGAGGACAACGGCATCAAGCCAGTCCTCAGGGACTGACGACGACTCCCAGATCCGATTATACAGACTCAATAAATACTGAGACGTGCACGGAGGGAGATGGTGAAGCATCTCATAATGAATACCATCGGAGTCCGCCGCCGTAGAACCGCAGAGGGCCAGGGCAGAACGAAGTTCAGAGAGAGAGAAGGGATAATTATAGGGAAGTCGAAGACGAGTGCAGAAATCTAAAGGACGAGACTCAAGGACAGGTTTACGAAGAAGAAAAGATTGGGGAAGATGAAGACTAGAGCTAACAGAAGAAAAGTGGGAACCCAGTACGGAAGCGACCTGCAACGGGTCCGCCACAAGGTGAATGATGGAGGTGAAGGACCGGTGAAACATCGGGAACGAATTTACCCGCTATCTTGCGGATACGCTTCCAGATCTGGGCCAGAGGAGTTTCAGACGTAATTGTTGAGACATAAGATGCCCAACATTCACGCTTAGCCGTACGGATGGCCCTATGGGCCACCGCACTCGCTTTCCGAAAGAAAAGAAAAGAATCGGTCGTCTGCCTACGGCGGTGCCTCTTCCAGGCTGCACGCTTACAGCAGACAGCCTGAGCACAGTCCGCATTCCACCAGGGAACGCACTTCCGTGGACCCCGAGAGGAAGAGCGAGGGATAGAGCGGTGGGCAGCGTTGAAGACAGTGTCATGAAAATGGAGGAGAGAGCGAGAGAGAGGTAGAAGGGAGAGGTCAGAGAGAGTAGCACTGAGGGTAAATAGGGTCCAGTCCGCCTTAGCAAACTGCCACCTAGGGAAAGAGAGGGAAGGGCGAAAAGAGAAAAAGGAAACAAGGATGGGGAAATGATCACTTCCATGGAAGTCATCAAGAACCTGCCACGTGAAATCTAAGTAAAGAGAAGAAGAGCAGAGAGAAAGATCAAGACAAGAAAGGGTGCGAGTTCGAGAGTCCAAATGAGTGGGCTCACCAGAATTCAGAAGAGACAGGGAAGAAGAGAGGAGAAACGGCTCAAGAAGGCGACCCTGGGTATTCGTCAGAACGTCACCCCAAAGAGAATGACGACAATTGAAGTCACCCAGCAGGAGCACAGGCTCCGGCAAGGAGTCTGGGAGGTGTTTCAAATCAGGAAGAGAAAGCGGGACACTCGGGGGGAAATAAATGGAACAAACTGTGTACCATTTCCCCACAAAGATACGAGCAGCAGAACAATGGAGAGGTGAAGGAAAAAGTAAAGGAACAAAGGGAACATCAGCACGAAGCAAAAGAGCAGAAGAATTAGGAGCCCCAGCAACGGCTGGGGGGGGGGAGAGAAAGGAATAGCCACGAAAACGACCAGGACGAGCACCAAGCATCGGCTCCTGGAGACAGACACAAAGGGGCGAAAACCGCGAAATCAGAAGTTGGAGTTCGAGGAAATTGGCGTAATAACCTCGAACGTTCCATTGAAGAATGGACAACGACGAGAAGAGAAAGGACAAAAACAGAGAACAAGGAAGAAACAAAGGCGAAAGAGCAACAGAGCACGTTAAAGAATATCAGGGTCGGGATCAGGGTCAGCAAAGTCAGGGTTAGGGGGCATGGGGTAAACTGAGCAAAGACGGAGGGAAGGAAACGGGAGAACAGATCAGAGGTGGGTGGGCGGGGTCCGGAGAACGAGGAGGAGGAGGAAGAGGAGGAGACAACGGAGAGGAGCAGTCAAGGACAGCAGCAGGAAGAGGAGGGGTAGAAAGAGGGGAGCGTACCTCAGCAAGGGCAGCAACCGAGAGGGAAGCGGGGGCTAAAGAAACCTCCAAAGCAGGAACAGGGGGCGCAACCACCGAAATGGGAGGGGAAGGAGCGAGAAAGGCAGAAGTAGGGGCCGAGGAAGAAAGCGAAACCTTCTTACCCGCCGGGGAGGAGGAAGGAGAGGAGCCAGGTTTACGCTTCTGACTTTAAAGAGACAGGTGTCCCAGCAACCACGTACTGGGCAACAGATTCTAGCGTCTCAACAGGAGAAGCTGAACGAGAGCACACATGACGGCCATTTGGAGAGCGATGGACATCAGCCCGCACCGACAGGCGGCGGGGAGAGTCAAGAGACGGAGGGGAAGGATGGGAAGGAGGAACGGAGGGAGACGAGGAAGAAGACACAGGAGACAAGACAGACCGGGTAGAAAGAAGGGGAACCCCAGACAGAGGACCAGGAGGTGGATCCTTCGGGAGAGAACCCAAAGGAACAGAGGAGGGGGCAGTGGGCGTATCAGGGTCCAAGGCCCGGAAACGGTTGTGAGTCTGAGGAAGGCGGGAAGGACGAGGAGAGGAAGAGCGCAACACGCGAGCATAAGAGATATTAGCATAAGGCGGGAGCCGGCGAACCTGGCGCCTCGCCTCAGGAAAAGATAAACGCTTCCGGTGCTTCAAGTTGAGGACGGCTGCCTCAAGCTTGTAATGGACACACGCACGGGAGAAGGTAGGATGGGCCTCACCGCAGTTGAGGCAACGAGCCTGGGGAGAAGTGCACTCCGACTTAGAGTGACCTTCGCCACCACACAAAGGACAGAGAGAGACAGTCCCGGAGCAGCGGAGGGCACCATGCCCAAACCTCCAGCACTTGTTACAGAGCCGAGGAGAAGGAATGTACTCCTGGACAGAGCACCTGGCACCAGCAACAATGACAGAGGATGGAAGGGTCCTACCATCAAAGGTGATCTTCACAACGCGAAGTGGTTGACGGCGACGACCACGAGGGGGACGAGTAAACGTGTCCACCTGGAGGACAGAATGGCCTTGGGCATCAAGGATATGCCGAATATCGTCGTGGCAGTCGCGCAGGTCCCGAACACCGGTCGCAACATGGGGCAGGAGCAGAATAATGCCAACACTGGCATTCAACTGAGCGTTCTTCGAGACCCGAACAGGGGTCTCGCCAAGGCAGGATAAGGCAGCCAAGCGGGAAGCAGCATCCTGAGGTGGAGCAGCAACGACACGTGTACCGAGACGAGTGGGGTTGAAAGTAATGGAGGCATCCACGGAATCAACGAGATGTCGATGGAGGGAGAAATCGTCAGGAGGCGCAGAATCAAGAGGGAGGAGATCAAAATATTTGGCCCACGAAGCGGGACCAAACAAGGCTTGATAGGTAGCAGAACTGGAAGGAATCGAGCGAGGGCGGCCGTGACAAGGACGGCGGTGAGAACACCCAGAGAGAGAGGGGTTAAAAGGCGCAGTAGTTACAACTAGAGAAGGAGCCGCGCCAGGGGACGAGGTAGTCACCACTGGGGGCTTGGGGCTCGACCCAACCACAGAGAAGGGAGGGGAGCCAGGGGAAGGAGTCAGAGAGGCCAAAGGAGGAGCAAGGTCGGGGCCCAATGCAGCGGAGGCTACAGAGCCCGGTCTTCCAACACGGACTGACTCGGGGGCTTGGTCGCCCATCCCACGAGCCTGAGAAGGTAAACCAGAAACAGCCGAAACAGGGGTCATCATCATTACGAAAAGAAAAATTCATTCACGAATGTGCCCCCACACCCACCATGGAGCCACAATTAGAAGCAGGACACCCAACAAGAAGCTATCGCCGATCTTGCCGGGGCCACCTAGGGGTGTGTCGTAAGTATATGCCCCACAAACGCCACCTTAATTAAGAAACCGACAGTCCGTCGAGATCGGGTTCAGTGACGAAAAGGGGATTGACAATAAAAGGTTCCCCTCGCTCTCGACGTCGGGTACTACAGTTCTACGGGTGCAAGAGTATGCCTCCTCAAGCACCCGGGCGTCAAAATAGAAGAAGTCCAAGGGAAGAACCAGAACAAGCAAAAGGTCGGCAGGAAACGGCAACAAGATAGGAGAAGAGGGGGGAGAAAAACGAAACAGAAGGAAAAGGAAAAGGTGCCCAGCAGAATTGGAGAGGACGGCAGCAGGAGCACAAGGCTAGAAAGGGACAGAGGACTGTCCCAAGGAGCATCACACTCCGGCAGCCGCCCACTAAGCCCCCACACGGCAACAACGAGCTGAGAGGGGAGGGGGTACACATTTCCAAGCAATTTAATAAGAGTCAATCGATTCACCAGCGAATCTTCTTAGTATTGGCATTTGTAGGAGGTGTAGTGGTTTATTAGACTGGTAGAATGCGAAATTTTTAGTTCTTTTCAGAAAATAGGATGGGTTTCAATCCATCTGAGAATTTTATAAAGCAGTGATCATGTCTCGAGTTACGAACAATACCTTCTACTCTATCTTTCTGAGGATTATTTACCAGATGAAATAGTCGTTATCTATAAACATCTCCCAATATTAGATAAAGTTTACTTCTCTAATTTTTTGGCCCTCCCATAGGGTCATTTTAATTTTATTTACTCGGAGATATAAAAGGCCCGGGGATTTTAAATACTGTGGCATAAAAAAACATTACAAATGTATATAAAACTAGCGATTTGTATATAAAATTAAGGAAAAAATATTAGGGGTTGACAACACATGTGATATTTTTTTTTACTTTGACATTATGTGAGGAAGTAAATATGTAATCAACTTTAAGATGACATGAAAAATCTTCCACGTAAACAAGTTGAAGAACGTGATATCAGTAAATTTTAGATTTCAGCCTAAGGTACTCAATCTTTTTGAGATTTATAGCCTAAAACCCAGTTTCATTAAAAGCTGTTTTCTCATTATATATATTTAAAAACCATTAATATGCAGTATATATCTGGGCAAACTATACCTGATTTAATAAATATAACTAATACAAACTTCTATATTTTTCCTCCATCATCCTATTCCTCACCTTTTAATCAAGATATGACAAATATTACTGCTTGCGTGAGTATTTTAATTCAAAAATTGTATAGTGAGGCAAATGTGAAACATGCAAATTTATATATAATTAATAATAATAATAATAATAATAATAATAAATAATAGTAATAATAATAAACCACAACCAATAAATTTATATGATGTAAATTCATATGTGGAAGCAGGTTTACTAAGAAAAAATAAGCAGTCATCTAAATTAAAAGTTCAATTTACAACTGATATCGGTGGAATAAAAGTGAATTTGACTATTTAACAGTTTGTTATGTCTATGCAAATTCTTGCCCACACATTTCCCATAATGCAGTAGCAAATCAAAATGGTCTTCCCCTCCGTTTTTAATTATATTAGCCACAATTATGGTTGCATTATTTTTTTTTCATCGGTCAGCAACATTATTTGATCCTCGATATTAATGACCCAATTTTTACAATAAACTATTACAAAAAATATATCCTTCAAAATTTAAGGAATGTTTAAATGTCAAAAAGAAGAAAATTATTTAAAAGAATGTGCTTTTACTAACATGCCTTTTTCCTATGAAAGTTGGTCTTGGTGTAATAATACCCTGGACAATAATAAGGATGATTATTATTGCCTCCCACTACACGACACCAAGGTTTTTTTTTCAAATAGTTACTAATTTCCTCAAATACTGCAGACAGATAAATAAATCACTCGTTAATCATAAGGATTATGATGGAGGAAGATGTCTACTATGTCAACTACCTGGTCTCTTGCTCTTAGGTTATGATATCGAGAAGCAAAAGAAAGGTATAGTGTCATTTTCATTTTTCACCTCTGATTTACCGTGCAACTGGGTTATTCCAACTTCGGTCTCTGCCTTTTCTGAAATGGTACTTGCACTTGCAAGTACAGAAAAGCACTTGCAGAATAAACCTATTTAAAATGTGTTGGATTTTAGACAGTTCGATCCCAACACATACAGGGGGGGCCTGTCCAGGAGTGAGTAGAGTACTGTTCAGTTCATGCTCCAACCAGCACTCATTGCCTCGCCCGGTGATTCTGATTGGCTAACAGAATTCCCGCCACCGGACGCGCCACACCGCGTGCTTGTTACGAACCAGAATTCCTCGCCCGAGCACGGAGCAGTGAAGTCCACACCATCTGCGAGTCCGCTCCCGAGAACCCCACAACTTGGACAACGCTATCTAGTGGTGACAGGATATGCCAGCAATAGGCGCTGGATCCCTGTCCTAGTCGGTTCGCGAAGTAGCCGCTGCTGACCTCAGGTGAGGTGGCACTTAGACAGTGAATGCCATCTATGGAGCGAAGAGGTGGACGTTTGTGTCTAAGCTAGTAAGTGAAGTTTCCTACTGGTCCCATGTAGTGTCCCAGTACTGATGACGTGTCTGCTTTCACAGAGTCAACCTAGGACGGCTGTGATGAACGGTGAATCAGTCTACCCAAGGTCTCTTCACCAGTCTGCTTTGTAGAAGCTGTGAGCCACCCCTGGACGAACTCTGCTGAGTGTGTAATTGCCTGCCTGAGGAGTGGCAGCGACGGGAATCGCCGTATCCGGGGCTGGCTGGTGGAAGAGACTACCCTCTGCGGTGCCGACCGAGGAGAGTGACCAGCGAGTCACAGGAGGCTCCTGCCTAGGGCTCGCAACCCTAGTATTAGTCGTGGAGTGGCCTAACAGCACGGCTGATTAGTACCTGCTAGCTATAGGCTGGACTGTGGTTGTAGGCCATCACGATGAGGCACCCAGTGGGATTGTGATTTGGCTGGCCTATGGCCAGGATGGATTCATCGTGGGTTCTGGGCCACGGAAGAGGAAACCAAGAAAGGCTACTCAGAGTGAGCGTCTCTAAGTGTCTTCAGCGTCTTCAGAGGGAGACGAAGCTGTATATATTGTGTACAAGTAATTCCCGTGTGTGACTTTTATTTATATATGGTGGTGGAAAAGGAATATATATAGAAATTGGTATACTTGTGTGTTTAATGTACCTCCCCCGTTGATTTTACTTGCATTACGGAGTGCACCCCATGAAAACCTCTACTAACTTGGGGCCGGATACCCAAAAACAAATACCATCAGAAAAGAACCCGGTTGCGTCCCATTAGGGCCGTAACAGTGCTGACCGTTAACGACCTTCTCGGTTGTTAACCTTGTTCTCCCTGTAATATTGAAAGTATTAGTATTAAATAACAGTTCCATTTTTTTATGCGACGCAATAACACGATAAGGCATTCTGTAACAGTTACCAATCCAGGTTTGATTGCAACTACAATGCTCAAACCTAAAATACAACCTGTTTTTAATTCACCCCACGTGATTAATATCTTTAGACTTCCTGACAGTGGCTTAGTTGTAGCTTATCATTGGTCCTCAATTCTCTTTTTACTCCTAGAACCCATATTAGTGATACCATCTTCTCAGCTTAAATGTAAAGTTCTGCAGGGTAATTGGGATCCTCATCTGTTAGTAAATAAAAAAAGAACGAACAATATTATTGATAAAGAGGCCAGTCTAAAATCTCTCGGCTCTCGTTATATTGTACATTATTACCCCAAGTCTCATCTTAATGAAAATATATTTTCTATTGCAGTGTTTTACAAAGATTCACCAAACATTAACCAACAACACGATTCCTTTCAACCCTCAGATTTCATGAAATCTCTTATCTGGGGTATTTCTCTCTTACAACTGAGTCAAGAAAAAATATAACAATGATAAGTACCTAACAGACAGAATGCCTTAGGCAGTGGAGGCACACTCCATACACAGTTTCAAATGTAGATATGATAGAGTCCAATGGGCTCAGGAATCTTCACACCAGTTTATTGACAGTTAAGAGGTGGGACCAAAGAACCTAAGCTTAATCCTCCACCCCAAGCATAACTGGCGAGTACACACACACACACACACATTCGACGGAAATAAAAATTTAACCAGTGTATATATATGAAACTATAATCTCAATTTGTTTTTGTTTTCTTAGTAAGTATTAAATAACAGTAATATTATTTTATTTACTAAAGCAAAAAAAGAAAGAATAAGAGTGTAGTATACATATACTGTATACAGTCACCCAGGCCGCAGAGCTGGATTAGACACGTGTGGACAATTTTAAGCATCCTAGAGAATATTATTTTAAGTTGGGAGTTGTTATTACTATTTTTTTCTTGATTCAGTTGTAAGAAAAAAATTCACCAGATAAGAGATTTCTTGAAATTTGAGGGTAGAAAGGAATCGTATTGTTGGTCAATGTTTGGTGAATCTTCGGAAAATTTAAGTGTAGAAAGAAAAGTGTCAGTGTACCTAACCGATGGAATGCATTAGGCAGTGATGATGAGGAGGCAGACTCCTTACGCAGTTTCAAATGTAGATATGACAGAAACCAATTGGCTCAGGAATCTATACACCAGTTCATTAACAGTTCAGATGCGGGACCAAAGAGCCGAATCTCAATCCCCCCAAATACAACTAGGTGAGACACTATATTTCTATTTTTTAGTAAATATATAATATAATTTATTTACTTAAACAAATAAAAAGAGAGAATAAGAATTTTAGTTTTATATATACTGTAAACAGTCAACCGGGCAGCAAAGCTACATTATACACGTGTGGACAATTTTAGGCCTTCTAGAGAATATTAAGTTAAGAATTGTTGTCATTATTATATTTTTAACCAAGCACCTGGTTCACACAGTATGGTCTTTTTTAGCCCAATTATTAAATATATTCTCATCCATTTAATTTAATATTTGGAAAATTCCTACCTTTTTTATGGTGCTTCGAAATTCATTTGTTCTCTTTCTTCACTTTTTATACTTTTATTTGTGTTAATTGTTGTGAAAATTGCCAAAGTTGCCAGAATTACCGCAAGGGAACCAGCTATGGCATGTAGTGAACCCATAACATATTTCATTTTACCATCAGTCATTCCAACTGCAACTGATTCCATATATGGTATTTTGTTATACATATTCATAATAGATATTATCGTAATGAACAGACATAAAATAACTAATACAATAAGTATAAAATATGTGAATATTTTATTCCCGAATATATATGTTTTTTGTATTTTTTATATAGAAACCGCAAAGTTAAATTAGACCCATGTGGTTTATTTGAGAAGTTGTACCAAAGGACTATTGTCTTCTAGTTCCATACAGAGCAACATGACGCCTTAAATAACTGATATGGTGAAAATATCTGTTAGTTTCCTTCCAAGTAACTGATATGGTAAAAATACAATATTATCCCCCCTTCTTTTCCATTACGTGGAATTTGTTACAGGAGTTTCATGAATGATAGAATCAATTGTTTAAGGGAATTTCCACAAATTGATGTCAAGATGAAAGATATAAAGATTTCCAAGCAATAAAATAAGAATCAATCGATTTGCTATGATGTTGGAATTTGGAGGTGTAATGGTTTATTAGACTGGTGGAATTTGTAACAACAAGGAACATTTTTAGTTCTTTCCAGTCTTATATTTCCAGAGAATTTTATAAAGAAGTGATCATGTCTCGGTTCTCAATGTAGATATGATATAGCCCATTAGGCTCAGGAATCTGCACACCAGTTCATTGACTGTTGAGAGGTGGGACTAAAGAGCCGAAGCTCAATCCCCCCAAGCACAACTATGTGAGTGCACACACACACACACACAATGGATAATAAAAATATCAACCATTATATATGAAACTATACTCAATATTTCTGTTTTAAGTAAGTATATATTATTATTATTATTATTTTATATAAAAAAGAAAGAATAAGAGTTTAGTTTTATATATACTGTAATACAGTCAACCAGGCCGCAAAGTTTGATTAGACTCGTGTGGAGAATTTAAGGCATCCTAGAGAATATTAATTTAGGAGATGCTTCTTTGACACTTTACTTTCTACACTCAAGTTTTCCAAAGATTCACCAAACATTGACAAAGAGCATGATTCCTCTCAGCCTTCAGATTTCATGAAATCTCTTTTCTAATGTATTTATTTCTTACAACTGAATCAAGAAAAAAAATAATAATAACAGCAACTCATAAATTAGAACAATTTCTTGAAGTTCTCGTTCTATGTAATTTTTGGCATAACACAGCTGATTTTTTTGTCATCATAAGTTTTTAAAGAAATTTTCATGCACATCCCAGGGTAGATGACACAAAAATCAGCATGAAAATTACCTCTGCTGAAGACATTGAAAAACTACAAGCAGATGTCAACAAAGTTTTCGACTGGGCAGCAGAAAATAACATGATGTTTAACAGTGATAAATTTCAGGTACCCAGGTACGGCAAAAATGAGGATCTGAAACATAACACAGGGTACAAAACATAATCGAATCTTCCCATAGTAGAAAAACAGCATGTCAAGGATTTGGGAATAATAATGTCCGACAATCTAACGTTTAGGGAGCATAACCAAGCAAATATTGCGTCAGCCAGAAAAACGATCGGATGGATTACGAGAACTTTCAAATCCAGGGATCCCATCACAATGGTTGTACTTTTCAAGTCACTTGTGTTGTCCCGTCTCGAGTACTGCTTTGTACTTACTTCCCCCTTCAGAGCAGGAGAGATTGCTGAAATAGAGGGAATACAGAGAACATATACGGCACGCATAGACAAGATAAAGCACCTAAATTATTTGGATCGTCTCAAAGCTCTCCAAATGTACTCTAGAAAGGAGACGAGAGAGATACCAAATAATATACACATGGAAAATACTGGAGGGTCAGGTCCCAAATCTACACAGTAAAATAACAACGTACTGAGGTGAACGATATGGAAGAAAACGCAAGATTGAACCAGTGAAGAGCAGAGGTGCCATAGGCACAATCAGAGAACACTGTATAAACATCAGAGGTCCACGGTTGTTCAACGTCCTCCCAGCGACTATAATAAATATTGCCGGAACAACCGTGGGCATCTTCAAGAGAAAACCGGATGCTTTTCTAAGAGAAATTCCGGATCAGCCGGGCTGTGGTGGGTATGTGGCCCTGCGGGCCGCTCCAAGCAACAGCCTGGTGGACCAAACTCTCACAAGTCGAGCCTGGCCTCGGGCCGGGCTTGGGGAGTAGAAGAACTCCCAGAACCCCATCAACCAGGTATCAACCAGGTAAGGTGCCGACCAATGAGTGTACCACATCCCAGGCTAAGGTGCCGACCAATGACTGTACCACATCCCTGGGTAAGGTGCCGACCAATGACTGTACCACATCCCAGGGTAAGGTGCCGACAAATGACTGTACCACATCCCAGGATAAGGTGCCGACCAATGACTGTACCACATCCCTGGGTAAGGTGCCGACCAATGACTGTACCACATCCTAGGGTAAGGTGCCGACCAATGACGGTACTACATCCCAGGGTAAGGTGCCGACCAATGACTGTACCACATCCCAGGGTAAGGTGCCGACCAATGACTGTACCACATCCCTGGGTAAGGTGCCGACCAATGACTGTACCACATCCTAGGGTAAGGTGCCGACCAATGACTGTACTACATCCCAGGGTAAGGTGCCGACCAATGACTGTACCACATCCCAGGGTAAGGTGCCGACCAATGACTGTACCACATCCTAGGGTAAGGTGCCGACCAATGACTGTACTACATCCCAGGGTAAGGTGCCGACCAATGACTGTACCACATCCCTGGGTAAGGTGCCGACCAATGACTGTACCACATCCCTGGGTAAGGTGCCGACCAATGACTGTACCACATCCCAGGGTAAGGTGCTGACCAATGACTGTACTACATCCTTGGGTAAGGTGCCGACCAATGACTGTACTACATCCCTGGGTAAGGTGCCGACCAATGACTGTACCACATCCCTGGGTAAGGTGCCGACCAATGACTGTGCCACATCCCTGGGTAAGGTGCCGACCAATGACTGTACCACATCCCTGGGTAAGGTGCCGACCAATGACTGTACTACATCCCTGGGTAAGGTGCCGACCAATGACTGTACCACATCCCTGGGTAAGGTGCCGACCAATGACTGTACCACATCCCTGGGTAAGGTGCCGACCAATGACTGTACTACATCCCATGGTAAGGTGCCGACCAATGACTGTACCACATCCTAGGGTAAGGTGCCGACCAATGACTGTACCACATCCCAGGGTAAGGTGCCGACAAATGATTGTACCACATCCTAGGGTAAGGTGCCGACCAATGACTGTACCACATCCTAGGGTAAGGTGCCGACCAATGACTGTACTACATCCCAGGGTAAAGTGCCGACAAATGACTGTACCACATCCCAGGGTAAGGTGCCGACCAATGACTGTACCACAACCCTGGGTAAGGTGCCGACCAATGACTGTACCACATCCCTGGGTAAGGTGCCGACCAATGACTGTGCCACATCCCTGGGTAAGGTGCCGACCAATGACTGTACCACATCCCAGGGTAAGGTGCCGACAAATGACTGTACCACATTCCTGGGTAAGGTGCCGACCAATGACTGTACCACATCCCTGGGTAAGGTGCCGACCAATGACTGTACCACATCCCTGGGTAAGGTGCCGACCTGTGTCTGTACCACATCCCTGGGTAAGGTGCCGACCAATGACTGTACCACATCCCTGGGTAAGGTGCCGACCAATGACTGTGCCACATCCATGGGTAAGGTGCCGACCAATGACTGTACCACATCCCTGGGTAAGGTGCCGACCAATGACTGTACCACATTCCTGGGTAAGGTGCCGACCAATGACTGTACCACATCCCTGGGTAAGGTGCCGACTAATGACTGTACCACATCCCTGGGTAAGGTGCCGACCTGTGACTGTACCACATCCCTGGGTAAGGTGCCGACCTGTGACTGTACCACATCCCTGGGTAAGGTGCCGACCTGTGACTGTACCACATCGCTGGGTAAGGTGCCGACCAATGACTGTACCACATCCCTGGGTAAGGTGCCGACCAATGACTGTACCACATCCCTGGGTAAGGTGCCGACCTGTGACTGTACCACATCCCTGGGTAAGGTGCCGACCTGTGACTGTACCACATCCCTGGGTAAGGTGCCGACCTGTGACTGTACCACATCCCTGGGTAAGGTGCCGACCAATGACTGTACCACATCCCTGGGTAAGGTGCCGACCAATGACTGTACCACATTCCTGGGTAAGGTGCCTACTATAATTAAGTAACCATGTTGATTTTAGTGGGTGTTGTCTATCAGTCTGGGGGCCAGATTCACGAAGCAGTTACGCAAGCATTTACGAACCTGTCCATCTTTTGTCAACCTTTGACGGCTTTGTTTACAATTATTAAACAGTTAATGAGCTTCGAAGCACCAGGAGGCTGTTTATAACAATAACAACAGTTGATTGGGAAATTTTCATGCATGTAAACTGTTTAATAAATGTTACCAAAGCCGTCAAAGATTGAGGAAAGATGTACACGTTCGTAAGTACTTGCGTAACTGCTTTGTGAATCCGGATCCAGGATATCACTGCTATCGTACTCTGCTGACGATAGACAAAAACTAGTCGATGCTCGTTTGTCTAACTTAGAAAACCTTCACTTTGTCATCTTAGCTGTTGATGCTGATGCTGTTTAAGAGGAGAAAACCTACACATTTACACGCTTGTATTCTCTACAAAACATGTTAATGTTTACGCTTCCTTCCATAGTGCACATGTAAAGATTCATTAATTGTTAGGTCCGGTTTTTGTGAGATCGCTGTACAGTTCCCTCGCTCTCACCCGTAATGACCAGTGACCCGCACACTATGGATACCAGCCACCAAAATGCCTCCTCCAATTACAGGTCATTGTCCTCTACAGTTAAGGTTTTTACACTTATTGTGGAGTAAACTCCTTTAATTTAAACGTTTGTTCAAGCGTGAGAACGGGCGAGGTTTTTGGAAACAACCGGAATTAATGTTCATAATTATTTTAACGAAGCATTCTACTGTTCTTCTTTAACATAAATTTTTGTGCCTCATTTTTCTCTATGTCCACTTACAGTTGTTTTTTTATTATCTTTAAAATGATAGCCTAAGCATTAATTTTTACACTGAATTGGTATCACTAGATGGATGCAAGTACTTAATTAGCCGAGTTGGTAACACTGGGGTGTTGACTTTGGTGAAGCCTCAGCCAATGGCCGGTCTTATGTGCTGTGTTGGTGTGAGCTGTTGTGTTGCTGCTCCTCCTCCCACCTTCAGTGTCAGAACGTAAGCTGTAGTGTGTTGAGGTATTTAAATGAATATTCTTCAGGGAAGACTATAGTTAAATTGTGAAAATAATTTGGGGACTGTATAACCAACTGCTTTAATAACTTTGTGTAGATATAGTAGTTGTCAAATGCAGTAGTTCTCTTGGAGTGAGCAGAGTGTATTTATTCTATTTGTGAAAAAGACACTTGTGATTGGTGTAATTGTGCAGTGTAAGTAGATAAATATTAAAATGGTTGTAATTATTTGCCGACGCTGTATGGAGGAAATATAATGTTGGAGGGAATGTACGAGGCGAACAGCTCGTACTGCTCCTCGCGGTCTATGCACGCTGTAAATACTGCCTTCCTTGCCAAGTGATCTTTCTTTATTGAGCAACTCGTTGGTGTTAGGTGTCTTGCAGGAATGGCATAACAGTACAGTGGATGCCACATTTAATCTGGAGAATGTAATTTTGGTCCATCTCTATTAGGGGTTAAGTTGGCTTCTGTGCTGACCTTTCAATAACGCAGCGTTGAAACGACAAAGTAATTGCTGGTAACGCGCCCCGCCAATGGCAGGGAGTTTGTACTATTTAAATATACATTGATGTCTGGATTTATCGCTGACCATTAGGCCAGTTCTTGATAATGCGACTTGTGTGTGTTTAAAATGTATACCAGCTCGTTCTTAGTCGGTCGGCTTGTCATTGTAGGTGGACTTAGTGTTGTGAAGGTAATATAACGACTGTGTAGTTGTAAGTAGGCGGAGTTTTTCCCGTCAGGTTTTGGCACGCTTAGTAAAGTTACATATACACCTAATGACAAGTGTGGTATTTGTATATCTATCGGATCTAAATTAAGTTTCGGATTCCAGTATTAACTTGCACGGCATTATTTACAGATTATACTGTGCTCCCGATTCTTGCAGAGGCAGGTGTTGCATAGTTCAGTATGTGGTGTGGTAGGTCTGGTGAATGTTAGATTTCTATCTGCCCAAACATCCCCACCCAATGAGCGATGACTGGTGGCGCTAGTTACGCTCCATTCCCTATTTTAAGAACATTAATTTTTCTTTTTGAAATAACTACTTTAATTGTAGTTTTTGAGTAGTTGTATTGTTGATTTATGTAATTTGAATAGAAGTGCAGGAACTGGTTAAGCTTCGACACCTCCCCCGACCCACATAGTCTACCCATCTTTCATAACATTCTTCACCTAATACCCTTACCAACTAATATTGTTCATATCCCCACCCACCATCCCTGGCGTCACATAACAGGCCATCGGCCGACACAGTCATGACATGGGGCCATGTCACACGTCCACAAATAATCATCCTCGCCATCAAATTGTAAACACGTTTATTAAAGTACTGACACTTTACCTATCACTGTAATGCCTGACATAGACCAGGTATTTTCATGACTTGACTGCCATAACGACCCGTGTAGTTGTACCTAGGAAGATGAATACGAAGCTGGCTAGTGGTCACGAGGTGGAGGACATGAGCGAGGAGTGGCTGGCCAGGATGGAGCAGGAACAGACGCTCTACAACAAAGATATGGTCCGCCTCAGGCCCGGAGGCTGGCTCTACCCGACGCTCTTCACCAAATATGCTGACGCCATCTACAACTACAAGGTGTAATGTCTTTATTGTTACTTTGATGACACTTGAATATGGGTAATGTACTTGGTCGGGAGGGTGGTGGGTGAACGGTGCCCAGATCACTCTCCCCTGATATATATGTGGGTGTCAAATGTATACACTTGTATGTTCTCTATAATGTATACTACAATAATGTTCTCTTCAGTTCACTGAAGGTGACGTACTTGTGATGGGAATGCCCAGGTCTGGGACGACCTGGATGTTGGAGTTGGTGTGGACGATGCTTCACAACCCCGACCTGAACCAGAGGGGCAACCTGCCCATCTTCATCAGAGCACCGCATATACAGTATGACACATTCTTGGTTTATCAGTGTGATTGTCTTGGTAACGCCCGGGACTAGGGCTATAATTACTGTATAGTCTGATTGCTCCTAATAAATCGGTAGGTGTGGTTGAAAGATTTAATTAGTGTTTAGCTGCTTAGTTCTAAATGAGCTCCGGTTTAGATCGCATTTATGGAAGACTTTTTCGGAATGGTAGTTCAGCAAGCTGCAGTAAATTCGCTAATTTGCAGACGTACCTTAGAATAGTCCCCTTTAATTTTGAAGACCATGTAATATTAGCGAAGATCTTGCAAAAGTTCTTTAAAATATTCATAAATATTCTTAACCATTTTATCTTGGCAGAAAATAAAAATTTTGCCAAGACTTTTATATATTTTTTTTTCTCTATTACATTTCATAAAACGGTTACTCCTGCTTAACACGGCACCGGATGTGGATAAAATGATGTGGCAATTTTGGCTGCTTGAGATAAGATCTGTTAATGACTGTGTGAAGTATTATTCCTTTTACCATTTCCTGTGTTTGTGAGCGTGGGAGTCTGGCCCTAGCTTCGGTACGGGGCGGACGTGTTGAATCGGCGCTCCAGCAGTTGGTGTTGTTTGCCCGTTTCGGCTGGTTAAGGGCGGGTGTGTGTCTGCTCGTCTGTGCTGACGTGGCGTTACGATGGGGGTCCCTCTACCCCCCTGTCGTCCGGGCTCAGTCTGTGGGACTAGAGTTCTCTGTGCGGGCTGGTTACCCAGAGATTGCCCTGGCTTGTGAAATGCTCTGTCCCTGTGTTTGCGATTTATGGGGTCGAGTTGGTAACGGCCCGTAGGGCAATTGTGAAGTTTGCAGAGGAGGTGGCGTATCGCGATTTTCTCCGGCGATACGAGGGGCGGACACTGCCCCTGCCGGATGGTGCGGGCACTGTCACCCTCTCGAATAGGAGTGGTGCACTTACTTACATCAGTGTGCATGGGGCTCCCTTGGAGTTTCCAGAGGCTCTGCTACGGCGGTATTTCGGCCGGTTTGGCGCAGTTGTTAGTGTGAGAGTGAACGTGGTGTCTTCTAGTCCTCTTAAGGGTGTGAGGTCTAACATTCGCACCCTGGGCATGAGACTCCGGGCGGATATTCCGTCCTTTGTGCGCCTTATGGGGTACAACGTTCGGGTGTTTTACGCCCGTCAGCCGCGGACGTGTTATTGTTGTGGTCTTTTGGGCCATCAGGCTGCTGACTGTTCTGCGCCTGCTGTTGCACCAGTGAATCTCTTCAGTGAGGAGGATTTTCTGCCCCTTCCTGTGGGGGATGATTCGGTGGGTATGGACGTCTCTTCGGCTGAGGAGGTGCCCTCTGTAGCAGCTGTTGCTCCGCCTGTTGCGCCCCCTGTTGTTGCCGCATCTCTTCCGGAAGTTTGGTCCTCGCCTAGTGCTCCAGCTGGTGTCCCTGAGCCTCTTCCGCCTGCCGTTTGCTCGGACCCCTCGTCTTCCAGTTCTTCCTCTGCTGTGTCTGTCCCGGTCCCTGTGCCCTCGCCGTCAGTTCCGGCTGTGCTGGGAGCTGAGGTGGTTCCGGCATTCCCTCCTGTGCCTGGCCTGGTGCCCCGTGTGGTTGAGGAGGCTGCCGTGCTGCGGCGTGCGTCGGTTCGCTCGGTTGGTGCTGCGCGGGTCGCTGAGTCTGCCTTCGGGTCTGATGATGTGCGGCCCGAGCCTAAGCGTTCCCGGCGTTCTTCTGCGTGGGCTGATGTTGGCGAATTCGACGAGTGTCGTCCTTCCGTTGACGGTGGAGTGGCTCCGGATGTGGTGCACACTACGGTGGTGGGGGAGGTACACTTGCCTGAGGATGCCGGTGCCGGCGTTTTGGCCTCAACTTCTGGTCCGGTGTCAGAGGGTCCTGCTTCAGGTGCGTTGCCTGCGTCGGATGGCTCCGGTTCTTCGTGGGCGGTGGTTCCCCCTGCTGTAGTTGGTGGTGAGCGGGGTGGCCTGGTAGTGATGTTGAGAAAGGATGCTCGCTCTGGATGTTCTGTGGCCCCTTCCTCGTTACTCGTTTCCTCGGCAGCGGTCTTGCCGCCTCTTCCGTTTCCTGCAGTCCCTTCCGTGTCTCCTGCGGTATCCGTGGAAGTGCTATCGTCTCGGCGTCCGGCACCTGCTCCGATGAAGGCGTGGCAGGCTCGGCGACCCTCGTCCGCTTCTCCGGTGTCATCTGCTTCCTCGAAGGGCGTGGTTGGCGCTCCCCAGCCTCGTTATGCGACTTGCGTCAGTGACCTTAGGTATTGGCCGATGCCGCCAGATATAGATGTTCCCGAGTTTATGATACCCGCTCGAGAGCGGGGGATCACAAACCCTACCGACCTTGAAGATCTAGTCTGGGAAGCTTACAAGGCGAAATATCCTCATGATCTTTTCCTGGAGAAGTACATTTCTCAAGAGGTTCCTCGCAAGTGATTTCTTTGTATTTTGTGTTGCCTGGTTGTGGGGTGTGTATGTGAGTGGGTGGGGTGGGTATTGTTTCCCGGTTCCTGCGTGCTCCGGTTTGTATTGTGGGTCTTCTTGTATGGCTAGTGAGGGGGGGGGGGTGTGCGGTTCCTATGCGTTTGTGTGTTCGGTTGTGGATGTCATGTGCCCTTGTTTGTCATCTTGTGTGCCCTTTAGGCTGTTGGGGTGTGCTCTTTGTTATGTGTGCATTATGTGTGTGAGGTGTTAGCGGACTTGTTTTGTATGTTTCTCGCCTCTGTTTCCCTTATGTTTGTATTACGCTGTGTTTATATTTGTGTTATGTTTGTATATGCATTTTTGTGTTGTGGTGAGCCCTTCTGGCTGGTCTTCTCTTGATTTGTTCCTTTGTCATTGTACGTGTGTGTGCTTTGTACTTTGTTCTGTTATATTTGTTCTGTTTTTATTGTACATTATACGCATGCTTGCATGTAAAAATAAAAATAAAAAAAAGTTTCCTGTGTTTGTACTTTACGTTGGTAGAATACAAAAGATGGGTTGTTCAGTGGTTGGTTGTTCAGATTAGTGCTAGCAAACAATTTTTTTTTTGAGGGGGGGGGGGGGATTATCTGGGGAAAGCGCAAATCCATTAAGACTATATAGCACTTGGGAAGGTTATCTTGAGATGATTTTGGGGCTTTAGTGTCCCCGCGGCCCGGTCCTCGACCAGGCATCCAACCCCAGGAAGCGGCCCGTGACAGCTGACTAAAATCCAGGTACCCATTTTACTGCTGGGTAACAGGGGCATAGGGTGAACAAAAAATCTGCCCATTGTTTCTCGCCGGCGCCTGGGATCGCACCCAGGACCACAGGATCACAAGTCCAGCGTGCTGTCTGCTCGGCCGACCGGCTCCCTAGACAGGTCAAGATACATTTTTGTGAGCGTTTGTACTTGTCTGTAATAAAGCCTCGCCCCAGCTTGATTTATTAGTTGCAAAAAGAGGGATGGGAATTGTAAATTCGTCATAAAGAGTGTTTGAGGCGGTGCTGGGCGAGGGGAGATGCCACCTTTTATAAATGTTCCGTGGACACGAGGGGGAAGGGGGGGGGGGGGGGGCTGGCAGACTAAATACTAGTGGTTGCAGGAAATAAATGTCATAAATTTCTTGCAATATTAATACTGGTTGGGATGCTTACCCTGGCTTTACGGTTAAATGCATTTATGAAGTCACTAAAGCATTTCATGAAGGCTTTAATGACTTCAATTTTTGGTATATTTACCAAATTGGTATTTGGACCAATCTTCATGATTGGCCCAAATACTTTGGCTCAATACTGTAGTTACATAAAATAGGTCATGCATGTGAAGCAATCGCTTCGGAGGTCTTGGGTAAATATTTATAACACTTGGTCTTGTGTGTGTAAGCAAAATTATCATGTCCGACTCTGGTGATTGGTTCTCTTTGTCAGTGTTGGATAATTCAGTTTAGCATTGATGCTAAACTGTCCTAAATTAATTGTTCACTCGCACACTACATTGTTGTTTTCAGGAAATGGGACCTCTGACAATTAAACCCGTCCCCCTGTATTGGGACGAAGGATGACGATAGTACGTGCAGATGTACAACCTAATTAGAAAAGTAGGGATCAATACTATTGAATTTCGATAAATTAACTTTTCCACTGTAGTTGCAAAGACAAATTAACCTAACCTTTCCTAGGTCTCTTACGTGCAATCGGATCTTTAATAAAGTAAATGTTATACTAGGCATTGGAATAAGTTTTTAAATGTTTCCGGACAATAGTACAAAGTTCTACCTAATTGCTTAGAACGTCAATCTTTGTACTATGGTGCACATGGTTTTTGTAACTCTTTAACCAGAGATTAGGTTGGACACAATAAGTAGTTAGGGACTGATATCCTGTGACAGAATACAGGCCCTGGGTATAGGTCATATAAAATTTGTAACGTGAAGCATAATATTGTTTTAAGATGGTGATAGTTTTGTGACAATAAGTGTTTGGCTTAAATTTCTTTATTACCTCATGATTACCACACGTTTGTGCACGTGATGTTAATGCGTGCTTGAATATGTGAAGTCTTGTGTTAACTGTCGGGTGCAACATGCGAGATTAGCAAAGAACCATTCATATATCGGTTGCAATATATGAAGGATCCTGTATTTGTGCTTCTGGATGGGTTTATATAAAGAAATGTATTGCTAGAACTTATTGCATAATTGGTGATTTAAGAATAAACTCAAATGTATTTATTCTAAAGCGATTAAATTTAAGTATTTCAGCTCTGGGTAGGTGTAGTAATAACAACAACAACAACAAAACATTTCCAGTTTTGACATGATGATTGACAGCAAGACCATCAGAAGCACTGTTGAGAATCCTCAGCAGGTCACAGAAATGTTTCGTCAAATGTGTCCAGGCAAGAAGGTAGAAGACGGAGTGTTTCTGCAGATTAGCGAGGCTCTACCTGCTCCGAGAGTGATGAAGACCCACCTGCCCAGCACCCTCCTTCCGCCTAGCCTTCTTCAAACCACAAAGGTCCGAGTTGGTTACTGTTCTAATGGTTTTATGGGAATAAAATGGTTGGATTTGCAATCGCTGCTTCATGAAGCAAGAGTCGTACGGTTTGTAATCAAAACGATTAGAGTATTAGTTAAAATACAGCTACTTAAGATAAATATTGGTAAAATGTTCTCTAATCCTGCCGTTTCTATTCCTTCATTTGAATTTTTTTTGTCTCAATCTAAATATTGACAAGACTGTTTTCTTTAATAATTGGATTAAATTTTAAACGTGGGAGCCATGTGTAGTGGACATGTATAGACCCTTTCCTCTCCCTCCTTGAGCTGCCGCCACTTGGGGTTTACCTATTGACTTGTTTGGTTTTTCCAATAACCCTGCTCGGCCGAGAGCCAGTGGTTTTTATTGCTCGATAAAACGGTGGGTACAAGACGCGCAGGCTTGCACACACCCAGCTTGTCTCGCTCACTGCCGTAACCTGTACACTTTAGGATACTTTCCCCTTTTGTTCTAGGATTGGAAGGAGGTTGGAAAGTGAGACTTTTATAATGGGCAGTGTTTTCTGGCTATCCAGTCACTCTACTTTTCACTGGGCGGTTCGTGCTCATCAGTGTCGATCGGATAAGTAACAGTATTTTGTTATTGTCAAGAGTCGGCTACTTAAAGGAAAAGTTCAAAGTAGAATGGGGCTATGGAGACCCTAAGTATAAGCTCTTCCAGATCCATTATCTGGATCAGTAACTGATACTAAAGATCTGGGGGATGTATTTGGGTTTTCATTGTGAATTTCAGCCCCGAAGGGCTAGCGGTACCAATTATGGAGCTGGTGGGTTAGTATAGCCCTCCAGGTTTTCAGTTTTCTGTTTGCCTGAGACTTTGGCTGATCAGTGCTGTCGTTGAAGTTTGGTGAGGTGACCTCTTCGAGGTCATCTTGTATAAAGTAGGTGTGATATTTGTGGTGAAGCGAAAGACTCCTCCTAAAATTTTCCTAGTCTGAAGAGCCTGTAACATACGTAGTTGGTGTCTTTAATCCCGCAGCCTGAGGTAGGCTCGGGTTGTCGTGGATTAGTGGTAGAAGCTATTTCAGGAGCATTGGTGCTGTTAGAATTTGTAAACGGCACGTCTGCTGGCATTACTGCCGAGATAGTGATGGTAGGAGTGTTGGGAACTGGAGAAGGAAATACTGTTTGTGCCATCCGGGCCTTGGTGGTTCTAGTCTGTTATAGTTTTCGTGGTCGATCTGGTGGTAGTCTGTAGAGTGGAAGTGAAGGCAGAGAGACTTGCGACCAGGGCGGAGGGTATGGTAGCAGTTGTGGCAGCAGAAATGGTCATCAGGTACAACAGGTGTTGGGAGTAAATTCGCAATTCTACCGATTGATGAAGATTAAGCCACCAAAAAGGTGGCACGGGCATGAATAGCTCGAAAGTGGTAAAATTTAATCGTCGGGCTGCTATCGCGGGGTTGACAGTATTTGAGGGTGTCCAGCTGCTGGATGCCTTTTTTTTTACCATAAGAGTGGCAGTGTTGATGGCATCAGTGTGGTTACGGAAAGATTCGAGTACTCTTAAAGCTCCTCTAAGCTCGTTGGTTGCTTCACATTCAAGATGGCGGCGAAAAAGTGACACTTGTGATTGTTTGGCAGACGGTGCACTCTGTCGGGGTTAACCAATCTCCCAGTTGCATCTGTAACCTAGACGTAATCTACATAACCGAACTGCTATTTACCTGTGGATTCCTTTTGGATATTTAATTTTTTTAACTTGTTGTTCTGAAGATAACATATTACAGAGGGCGAACATTCTGCTACTCTGGTGTAGATAAGGTTTGTTGAGATGAGCTTTTTGGTGATAGTCTTTCATGTACTGTAGGCTGGGTTGGATTATATCAATGGATGACGTGTTGCCAATTAGCAATTTCATCAGCTTTCTCATTTAAGGGGATTCCCACATGGGACGGGATCCACTTTAGGGTGATGTTGAGTCTTTTGCCTTTAGTGACTGCTCGGATACAAAATGTTGGTAATTATTTCCACGTAGTCTTTCCACTGCTTTTTTCCTAATATTTGAAGTGCAGCTTTAGAAGTCTGCACGAAACTCGAAATGCCATTACACAATCGCATGTGCGAATGCCTGTTCGTCAAACGGCTCGGATTGGGTTGATGCTGGTCCTTATGATTTCCAATATGCCTGTTTACTGTCCGTGCAAAGAGCAGCGCCAGCACACTCATATTGTGTAAACCGATCCGTCTGTGAAGTTGTGGGTGGGTCCTGCTTCTGGAATGCTGAACATTTGCTTCTCTATGATGCGCTTTAGGATTGTAGGTTTCCTTTTTAATCGGAAGACCTTTTATTACTATTTTGAAGGTAGCTCCTCCCATGGCGGGGAACAAGTGTAACTTGGGTGTGACTGATCACGCTATCAAAAATCGTGCTTTTTAATTATGTTTAGGAAATTTCCCATTCTGGCAGGCCAAGAGTTTCCGTTTTGGCAAAGTCCAACCACAAAGGCCTGCCGTACTGGGACTGGATCAGGGAAATAATTATCTTGCTGATAAACGTAGCTGTTCTTTGATATTCGTTCTTAAAGAGAGGGCAAACCCGTTTCCAGTGTAGTTTAAAGTTTTAGTCCACATACGGGCTCCCAGGGCAGTTCTCGTACATTGTTTGGAGCAATTTCAAGCTTTTTCAATTATTGGTGTGATACTTGAGTGAAGGTACGGCATAGTGGATTACTGGTCTGACTGCCTGTAACATCGTATGTGCGAAGGGCTTGCAGATTGGCTCCTCCAGAGAGGGAGGTTTGTGACCTGAAGATTGCTGTCTGAGCCGTTGTTCTCTAAAGTGACCTCGGCATTAAAATTCTTATGTCCATGATTATTCCTAAATACTAAGTGATCACCCGTTCAATTGCTTGACCCTGTACTATGAGCTACACGTTGGGCTTCGCCTTATTATGGACATGGATTTTTGTCTTTGTGGGGTTGAGTTTGATACCAATCTGCTTTGCCTCTTCAGTGATGCAGTCTAAGCGATTTGGGTGCAAGGCGCGCCTCGTCCTTCCTTTTCTGATGATGACAACAGTCTGCGTAGTTTGGCAGCACTGCAGTGTTGTGGTGAGTTTTAAACCTCTATTCTTTCCAGTAAACAATTGAAGAGGAAGGAGGGGGGGAGGGCTAAAAATGCCGCCTTGCGGTGTAACATTTTTCATGTCCCTTTTTTTTTTTTATTATTATGATTATTATTATTAATTATTATTATTATTATTATTGAGAAACTGTGCCATGAAGTGTCTCTTGCTTCTGAGACAGCTTTTAGTCCAGGAGAGCAGGTTAACTTGGACCTCTTCATAAATAAGGCAGCAGAGAATAGCAAATTCAAAGGCTTTCTCGTGGTCCAGGAATATCGGCCCTCCTGATCTGTCGTTAAAGTGAGCTAACAGTTGTAATACAGTCCACTGAGCCCAACCTCTCGTCTATAGTCGTAACATACCGATGGTGCAGTTTAGGTATTTTCCACTAAAGTCTGTAGAGTGTCATTCTGTTGCCTGTCTTTGCTGCTCAGCTTTGGAGAAATGGGGCCTGGGTTTTGCTGAATCTTTGGGTTTTGGGATCGGTACCGTTTGCTCTATTAAAAGCTCTAGATTTAGTTTTAGAAGTCCAGGCTCGATTAATTAACGTAAAGTGTTGCAGCGTCTCCCTCTGGGCAGAGGTTCCTAATCATTTTATAGGTTATTTTGTAGTATCTCGGGGAGTATTCTTGGAGTTTGTATTAGTTCAATTGTGCTCGTCTAGTGTGTAATGGTTATTAGTGTCAAACTTCTGCAAATGCTGTAAAGATTCTGTGCCATCTTTCTTCCGGTCTGCACTGCCAGTACATCTGCAAGTTGAGTACTGGCTGCTTTCTGCCTCCTGGTTGCCAGTACTTCCGCTTCTGATGCGGATCCTTAAGGTGTGGGGCTTTTAGGTGTTTTATTTCCTTTGGCCCAGTGGATTTGCTGCCACCTCTAAGGTGGTCATTCAGATGTGAACACCATTCTAGCCACTTTCGTGTTTATTAGCCTGGTCTCTTGCTGCACATGTTCCTTGACCTCACAAAGTCCTGTTGTGGTCACTTGGCTGTTTTTTTTTATATAGCTCCATTGTGCTGTTAGTCCGAGTTCTAACACGTTTGCAATAGTACCAGTAATCTTTGGTGTCTGAATAGTTTTTTCAGTGGGATAGCGTTTGTGTGCACTTTGAATTGCATCAGCAAAATCTTGTTCTGCCCGACTTAATGTCTTTGGGAACATATTATTTTCTATGCCACTCTGAAATGGTTTTGAAATCGGTCCCATTTTGCTAAGCAAAGTTAAAGGCTTCAGATGGAGGTGGGGTCGGTAGATTTAACTTACGATCAATCTGGACCCCATAGTGGTCGCTTGTGAGTGGGCTCAACTGACCATGTTGCTGCATTTCTCAGGGAGGCTGAAACGAAGGTTGGGTCTAATCTACCTCCTTGGATGTGGGTGGGTTCATTCTTGGAACCCACCCACATCCAAGGGTGGAATATAGTAGTGTCTAAATAAGAGATCTTTTCAGCACGTGTAGCTGTAAACATTTAAGATTTTTTAAAGTTTGTCTTGGCTCGATAGATACTCCAAATTACCTCCGTTCCTGCTCCACAATCGGGTGGGGTGGTTATGGGTTTGGATATTAGGTCACATTTCGCAAAATTGCACATCCCCTGGATTACCCGTTGACCCATGGAAGGAAAAAGCCAGAGAATTCAGTTCTAGTCCGGCTCGAAGTCAGCTCTGCTGTAGTATCGGGATGTTTTTGCCTTTGGTTGCTGTTTTGCATTACAATTTTGTGCAGCCCTTCTACATTCCATTGCATAATCTTTAGTCCTCTAGGTTGTTGGGACTTGCTGATATTACGTGGTATCCATGAAGTCTGATGAACACGCCATGGAAGTTGAAACAAGAGTTGAGGATCTAGGTTTTTACTGAAACTGACTCGTAAAGTTCGCTTTCCGATGTACTGGACTCGCACCTTTTTTTTTTTTTTTTTTTTTTTTTTTTTTTTTTTTTTTTTTTCTTCTGCGTTCTTGAAGGTGACGATATTGTGTTTTCAAATTTCTTGAGCTTGTGCTCAATTGTCTTTTGGGTCTCTGTGGTTCGCTTGATACCGTGTATCGGCAGCAAACTTTAGACCAATTCTGCGACAAAGGTTTAAAGTATTGGCCAGAGGGTGTCCAGTTGTGTGGGAGCTCTATTTACTGCTGTGCAGGTTTGGGCCCTGTTTATTCTTTGGCCCTTATCAGTGGAAACTTTTGACATTTGCCATCATTGCTCCCAGTGTGCTTATTGGATGCAATGGGCGGGCGACTAGGTTGAAGTATTTTCTTGTGGCTCCCAGTCATCCCTTTGTCCTGGACGGAGGCCATCACACCCTCCACCATGGCCGATAGTGGAGAGCCATGTGCCCCCCTCTACCTGGGGTGTTGGTAAACTTTCCGCTGTCTTTTGTGGGCAGGGAAGCTGGTATATTTTGGTTGGGGCTTCAGCTCTTCTGTAGGTGTGTGTACTCGCCTAGTTGTACTCTCCTAGTTGTGCTTGCGGGGGTTGAGCTCTGGCTTTTTGGCCCCGCCTCTCAACTGTCAATCAACAGGTGTAAAGGTTCCTGAGCCTATTGGGCTCGATCATATCTACACTTGAAACTGTGTATGGAGTCAGCCTCCACCACATCACTTCCTAATGCATTCCATTTGTCAACCACTCTGACACTAAAAAAGTTCTTTCTAATATCTGTGGCTCATTTGGGCAATCGGTTTCCACCTGTGTCCCCTAGTGCGTGTGCCCCTTGTGTTAAACAGCCTGTCTTTATCAACCCTGTCGATTCCCTTGATCTTGAATGTGGTGATCATGTCCTCCCCTAACTCTTCTGTCTTCCAACGAAGTGAGGTTTAATTCCTGTAGTCTCTCCTCGTAGCTCATACCTCTCAGCTCGGGTAATAGTCTGGTGGCAAACCTTTGAACCTTTTCCATTTTAGTCTTATGCTTGACTAGATATGGACTCCATGCTAGTGCCGCATACTCCAGGATTGGTTTGACATATGTGGTATATAATGTTCTGAAAGATTCCTTACACAAGTTTCTAAAGGCCGTTCTTATGTTAGCCAACCTGGCATATGCTGCTGCTGTTATCCTTTTGATATGAGCATCAGGGGACAGGTCTGGCGTGATATCAACCCCCAGGTCTTTCTCTCTCTCTCTCTCTCTCTCTCTCTCTCTCTCTCTCTCTTGAAGTATTTCATCTCCCAAGTGATACCTTGTATCTGGTCTCCTGCTTCCTACCCCCCTATCTTCATTACATTACATTTGCTTGGATTAAACTCTAACAGCCATTTGTTCGACCATTCCTGCAGCTTGTCCAGGTCTTCTTGAAGCCTCAAGCTGTCCTGTCTTAATCCTTCTCATAATTTTGGCGTAGTTAGCAAACATTGAGAGGAATGAGTCTATACCCTCTCGGAGATCATTTACGTATATCAGAAACAGGATAGGTCCAAGTACAGAGCCCTGTGGGACTCCACTGGTGACTTCACGCCAGTCTGAGGTCTCACCCCCTCCCTGTAACTCTGCTTCCTATTGTTTAGGTACTCCTTTATCCACAGGAGCGCCCTACCAGTTATTCCTGCCCGTTTCTCCAGCTTATGCATCAACCTTTTATGGGGTACTGTGTCAAAGGCTTTCCGACAGTCCAAAAAAATGCAGTCCGCCCACCCTTCTCTTTCTTGTTTAATCTTTGTCGCCTGATCGTAGAATTCTATAAAGCCTGTAAGGCAAGATTTACCCTCCCTGAACCCATGTTGATGGGTTGTCACGAAGTCTCTTCTCTCCAGATGTGTTACTAGGTTTTTTCTCACACTTTTCTCCATCACCTCGCATGGTATAAAAGTTAAGGACACTGGCCTGTAGTTCAGTGCCTCTTGTCTGTCACCCTTTTTGTATATTGGTACTACACTAGCAGTCTTCCATATTTCTGGTAGGTCCCCCGTTTCCAGTGACCTACTATACACTATGGAGAGTGGTAGGCAAAGTGCTCCTGCACACTCTTTCAATACCCATGGCGAGATTCCATCCTGCCCAACAGCTTTTCTCACATCCAGCTCCAATAGGTGCTTCTTGACCTCATCTCTTGTAATTTCGAACCTATCCAAGGTCACCTGGTTTGCTGCCACCTCTTCTAGCGCCGCGACATCTCCCTGTTCTATTGTAGAGACCTCCTGGAACCTTTTGTTGAGTTCTTCACACACCTCTTTGTCATTCTGTGTACCTGTCCTCGCCCACCCTAAGTTTCATCACCTGTTCCTTCACTGTTGTCTTCCTCCTGATGTGACTGTGTAGTAGCTTTGGTTCAGTCTTGGCTTTATTAGCTATATCATTTTCATACCTTTTCTCAGCTGCTCTTCTCACACTGACATACTCGTTCATGGTTCTCTGGTATCTCACTCTACTTTCTGGTCTTCTGTTATTACGGAAGTTCCTCCATGCCCTTTTGTTCAGCTCCTTTGCTTTAATACATTCCTTATTAAACCACGGATTCTTCCTTTGCTTCTGTTTTTTCCTGTCGGGCTGGGACAAACCTGCTTACAGCCTCCTGACATTTTTGGGTGACATAGTCCATCATGTCTTGTACGGACTTAGTTCAGAGTTCTGTGTCCCAATGTATATCCCATAGGAATTTATTCATTTCCTCATAGTTTCCCTTTCGGTACGCCAGCCCTTTGGTTCCCAGTTCTTTTTTGGGGGTGATAATTCAGAGTTCAACCAGGTACTCAAAGCTCAATACACTATGATCACTCATTCCCAAGGGGGCTTCCAACTTAACTTCCCTTATATCCGACTCATTTAGGGTAAATATCAGATCAAGCAAGGCTGGTTCATCCCCTCTCATTCTTGTCGGTCCCTTGACGTGTTGACTTAGAAAGTTTCTTGTTGCCACATCCAGCAGCTTGGCTCTCCATGTGTCTGGGCCTCCATGTGGGTCTCTGTTCCCCCAATCTATCTTCCCATGGTTGAAGTCTCCCATGATTAGAAGTCTGGATCCGTTCCTGCTAGCCACAGAAGCTGCTCTCTCTCTTATATTGATGGTGGCCAAGTTGTTTCTATCATATTCCTGTCTGGGTCTTCTGTCATTCGTTGGGGGGTTATATATGACTATTATAATTTTCTGTCCTCCAGTTGCTATGGTACCTGAAATGTAGTCACTGAAATCTTCACAGTTCTGAATTACCATCTCTTCGAAACTCCAACCTTCTCTTAGTAGCAGAGCTTCACCACCTCCTCCTCTCCCGTCTCTCTTTCCTCACTACATAGTAGCCCAGTGGAAACACTGCGTTTATGATTTTCGTTAACTTTGTTTCTGTGAGTGCTATTATGTCTGGGATTTCTTCTAGTGCCCATTCTCAAAGTTCACTCGTTTTATTTGAAATCCCATCTATGTTAGTGTACATCGCCTTGAAGCTCACTTTCTTCTGTTCATTTTCATGTCCCTTTCTTGGCAAGCATTCTGCTAATGTGGGAAGCTGTTCCGTGGGTGAGAGGATCTGTGAGGTGGTTTGCAGGGTCTCAGAGGATTTTGGGGTGGGGGGGGGTGGGGTTTAAGGGAAGGGGGGACAGGTAGGATGTGGGTTAAGGAGGTAGAGGGGACATGGAGGATACGGGGTGAGGGGGAGGAGGGATAGGGAGGGTATGGGATGAAGGGGGACTGGGGGAAAAAAGGTGGGAGGCGGGACATGATGGGAAGGGGTGTCAGGGTCAGAATGGGGTGGGGGGGGAGGGAGAGTTGGTTGAGGGGAAGGGAGGGTTTCTATGCAGAGGGGGGTGGTGGTGTTGGCCCCCCCCTTCTGGTGTTGCTGGTTTTGGGTTCTCCTCTTGTCTCTGGGACTGTTGTGTTGAGGGCTGTGATTTCCTGGTTTGCTCCTCTCCCTGCGCTTCCTCCTTGTCTCTGCTGCCCTGGCTCTCTCCTCCTTCGTCCTGTCCCTCTGCAGGAATACTTTTTTGTATCCCTCCATATGCTGCAGACGACTCTTCCTTTCGAGAATGTCCTCCTTCGTGGTTTCGTTTGTAAACACCACCTTTACAAGTCGGTTTCTGTCCTTGTTGTACCAGCCCAACCTGAAAATCTTTTCAATGTTATGTACTGCCCCTTCCATCTGTAACCCCTTCAGTAGCCCATGTACTGCCTCTCTATCCTTGCCATTCCATTCTTGCTTGTTGGATCCTTCCTGTTCTTTGATGCCTAAAACTACCACTGATCTTTTTCTCTCCAGCAGTTGAGTGGTGCACCTTGCTGCTTCCTGTGATGTAGCTGCTTGCATCGCTACCTCCCTCACTGTGTCCATTGCTTCTGAGCTCTCTCTCAGTATATCCACAAATGTATCAGGTACAGAGGCATTTCTTTCCAATGTAACATTCCCACCTTCCCTTTGGATGATAATCTGATGCTCGGTCTCTTATTTTTCTGAGATTTGATCTCTTCCCTTGCTGATGTCATCTCACTTTGCAGATTGTTAATTGTAATCCTCATTTCATGCATCTCCCTCCTGAATTCCTCCAGAACTTGGGTTAGCAATTCCTTTGTTTGATCTCCCTGGCTGCTTCCCGTGTCCCTGTTGCGGCCTCCTGCCATTTTGTCCCTTGTCAAGAGAGAGAGCAAAAGAGAGCAAGAGAGAGCGAACAAGAGTGTGTGTGTGTGTGTGTGTTGGGGTGTGTGTGTGTGTGTGTGTTGGGGTGTGTATGTGTGTGTGTGTTGGGGTGTGTGTGTGTGTGTGTGTGTGTTGGGGTGTGTGGTGTGTGTGTGTTGGGGTGTGTGTGTGTGTGTGTACTCACCTAGTTGTACTCACCTAGTTGTGTTTGCGGGGGTTGAGCTCTGGCTCTTTGGTCCCGCCTCTCAACCGTCAATCAACAGGTGTACAGATTCCTGAGCCTATCGGGCTCTGTCATATCTACACTTGAAACTGTGTATGGAGTGAGCCTCCACCACATCACCCCCTAATGCATTCCATTTGTCAACCACTCTGACACTAAAAAAGTTCTTTCTAATATCTCTGTGGCTCATTTGGGCACTCAGTTTCCACCTGTGTCCCCTTGTGCGTGTTCCCCTTGTGTTAAATAGACTGTCTTTATCTACCCTATCAATCCCCTTCAGAATCTTGAATGTGGTGATCATGTCCCCCCTAACTCTTCTGTCTTCCAGCGAAGTGAGGTTTAATTCCCGTAGTCTCTCCTCGTAGCTCATACCTCTCAGCTCGGGTACTAGTCTGGTGGCAAACCTTTGAACCTTTTCCAGTTTAGTCTTATCCTTGACTAGATATGGACTCCATGCTGGGGCTGCATACTCCTGGATTGGCCTGACATATGTGGTATACAAAGTTCTGAATGATTCTTTACACAAGTTTCTGAATGCCGTTCGTATGTTGGCCAGCCTGGCATATGCCGCTGATGTTATCCGCTTGATATGTGCTGCAGGAGACAGGTCTGGCGTGATATCAACCCCCAAGTCTTTTTCCTTCTCTGACACCTGAAGAATTTCCTCTCCCAGATGATACCTTGTATCTGGCCTCCTGCTCCCTACACCTATCTTCATTACATTACATTTGGTTGGGTTAAACTCTAACAACCATTTGTTCGACCATTCCTTCAGCTTGTCTAGGTCTTCTTGAAGCCTCAAACAGTCCTCTTCTGTTTTAATCCTTCTCATAATTTTAGCATCGTCCGCAAACATTGAGAGAAATGAATCGATACCCTCCGGGAGATCATTTACATATATCAGAAACAAGATAGGACCGAGTACAGAGCCCTGTGGGACTCCACTGGTGACTTCACGCCAATCGGAGGTCTCACCCCTCACCGTAACTCTCTGCTTCCTATTGCTTAGATACTCCCTTATCCACTGGAGCACCTTACCAGCTACACCTGCCTGTCTCTCCAGCTTATGTACCAGCCTCTTATGCGGTACTGTGTCAAAGGCTTTCCGACAATCCAAGAAAATGCAGTCCGCCCAGCCCTCTCTTTCTTGCTTAATCTGTGTCACCTGATCGTAGAATTCTATCAAGCCTGTAAGGCAAGATTTACCCTCCCTGAATCCATGTTGGCGATTTGTCACGAAGTCCCTTCTCTCCAGATGTGTTACCAGGTTTTTTCTCACGATCTTCTCCATCACCTTGCATGGTATACAAGTCAAGGACACTGGCCTGTAGTTCAGTGCCTCTTGTCTGTCGCCCTTTTTGTATATTGGGACCACATTCGCCGTCTTCCATATTTCTGGTAGGTCTCCCGTCTCTAGTGATTTACTATACACTATGGAGAGTGGCAAGCAAAGTGCCTCTGCACTCTCTTTCAGTACCCATGGTGAGATCCCATCAGGACCAACCGCCTTTCTAACATCCAGATCCAGCAGGTGTCTCTTGACCTCCTCTCTCGTTATTTCGAACTCCTCCAAGGCCGCCTGGTTTACCTCCCTTTCTCCTAGCACAGTGACCTCACCCTGTTCTATTGTGAAGACCTCCTGGAACCTCTTGTTGAGTTCCTCACACACCTCTGTCATTCTCTGTATACCTGTCCTCTCCTGTTCTAAGTTTCAATACCTGTTCTTTCACTGTTGTTTTCCTTCTGATGTGACTGTGGAGTAGCTTTGGTTCGGTCTTGGCTTTGTTTGCTATATCATTTTCAAAATTTTTCTCTGCTTCTCTTCTCACCCTGACGTACTCATTCCTGGTTCTCTGGTATCTCTCCCTGCTTTCTGGTGTTCTGTTATTCCGGAAGTTCCTCCACGCCTTTTTGTTCAGTTTCTTCGCTTCCATACATGCCCTATTATACCATGGATTCTTCTGTTGCTTCTCGGATTTTTCCCTTTGGGCCGGGATGAACCTGTTTACTGCCTCCTGACACTTTTGGGTAACATAGTCCATCATACCCTGTACAGACTTGTCTCTGAGGTCTGTGTCCCAAGGTATTTCACTTGGGAAACTTCTCATCTGTTCATAATTCCCCTTTCGGTATGCCAGCCTTTTGATTCCTAGTTCTTTTTGGGGGGAGACAAGTCCTAGCTCTACCAGGTACTCAAAGTTCAATACACTGTGGTCACTCATTCCCAAGGGCGCTTCCATCTTAACTTCCCTTATATCCCATTCATTTAGGGTAAATATCAAATCAAGCATTGCTGGTTCATCTTCTCCTCTCATTCTTGTTGGCTCTTTGGTATGCTGGCTTAGAAAGTTTCTTGTTGCCACGTCCAGCAGCTTAGCTCTCCATGTTTCTGGTCCTCCATGCGGGTCTCTGTTCTTCCAATCTATCTTCCCATGGTTGAAGTCTCCCATAATTAGTAGTCCAGATCCATTCCTGCTAGCAACAGAAGCTGCTCTTTCTATTATGTTAATGGTGGCCATGTTGTTTCTATCATATTCCTGTCTAGGTCTTCTGTCATTTGGTGGTGGATTATATATGACTGCGACTATAATTTTTTTCCCTCCATTTGTTACAGTACCTGCTATGTAGTCACTGAAACCTTCACAGCCCTGAATATCCATCTCCTCAAAATCCCAGCCTTTTCTTACCAGCAGAGCTACACCACCCCCACCTCTTCCTTCCCTCTCTTTCCGCATAACATAGTCCTGTGGGAACACTGCATTTGTTATTGTTTTCGTGATCTTTGTTTCTGTGAGGGCTATTATGTCTGGGTTTTCCTCTAGTACCAGTTCTCCAAGCTCATTTGCTTTATTTGTAATTCCATCTATGTTAGTGTACATCGCTTTGAGGCTCACTTTCTTCTGTCCCTTCTCAAATCGCCTCCTTGGTGAGTGTTCTGCTGGTGGGGGAGGCTGTTCCATGGGTGTGAGGACCTGTGAGGTGGGTAACAGGATCTCAGAGGATACTGGAATGAGGGGCGGGGGATCCAGTGAAGGGGGAGGGACAGGGAGGGTATGGGGTGAAAGGGGAGGGAGGACGGGAAGGAAAGGGGGGGAGGGAGGACTCGGGAGGAGGGGAGGGGTAGAAGGGTGGGGATTGGGTTTGGGGGGAGGGAGATTTGGCTGAACTTTTGAGTGGGGGCAGGGAGGTTTGGGGTAGGGGGGTTTTCTATGCAGAGGGAGGCGGGGTTGTCCCCGTGTGTGTGTGTGTGTTGGGGTGTGTGTGTGTGTGTGTGTGTGTGTTGGGGTGTGTGTGTGTGTGTGTGTGTGTTGGGGTGTGTGTGTGTGTGTGTTGGGGTGTGTGTGTGTGTGTGTGTTGGGGTGTGTGTGTGTGTGTGTGTGTGTGTGTTGGGGTGTGTGTGTGTGTTGGGGTGTGTGTGTGTGTGTGTTGGGGTGTGTGTGTGTGTGTGTGTTGGGGTGTGTGTGTGTGTGTTGGGGGGTGTGGGGGTGTGTGTGTGTGTGTGTGTTGGGGTGTGTGTGTGTGTGTGTGTGTGTGTTGGGGTGTGTGTGTGTGTGTGTGTGTGTTGGGGTGTGTGTGTGTGTACTCACCTAATTGTACTCACCTAATTGTGCTTGCGGGGGTTGAGCTTTGGCTCTTTGGTCCCGCCTCTCAACTGTCAATCAACTGGTGTACAGATTCCTGAGCCTACTGGGCTCTATCATACCTACATTTGAAACTGTGTATGGAGTCAGCCTCCACCACATCACTTCCTAGTGCATTCCATTTATTAACTACTCTGACACTGAAAAAATTCTTTCTAACGTCTCTGTGGCTCATCTGGGTGCTAAGTTTCCACCTGTGTCCCCTTGTTCGTGTCCCACCCGTGCTGAAGAGTTTGTCTTTGTCCACCCTGTCAATTCCCCTGAGAATTTTGTAGGTGGTTATCATGTCTCCCCTTACTCTTCTGTTTTCCAGGGATGTGAGGTTCAGCTCCTTTAGCCTTTCCTCGTAGCTCAATCCTCTCAGTTCCGGGACGAGCCTGGTGGCATACCGCTGAATCTTCTCTAACTTTGTCTTGTGTTTAACTAGGTATGGACTCCAGGCTGGAGCTGCATACTCCAGGATTGGTCTTACATAAGTGGTATACAGGGTTCTGAAAGATTCCTTACACAAGTTTCTGAAGGCAGTTCTTATGTTGGCCAGTCTAGCATATGCCGCTGATGATATTCTTTTGATGTGGGCCTCTGGGGACAGGTTCGGTGTGATATCAACCCCCAGATCCTTCTCTCTATTTGATTCTTGCAGGATTTCCCCTCCCAGATGATACCTTGTGTTCAGCCTCCTGCTCCCTTCGCCTAATTTCATCACCTTACACTTTCCAGAGTTGAACTTCAGCAGCCATTTTCTAGACCATTCCTCCAGTTTATCCAGGTCATCCTGTAGCCTCTGTCTATCTTCATCCGTCTTGATTCTTCTCATAATTTTTGCATCATCAGCAAACATCGAGAGGAATGAGTCTATACCCTCTGGAAGATCGTTCACATATATTAGAAACAGGATGGGTCCAAGTACTGAGCCCTGTGGGACTCCGCTGGTGACATCTCGCCACTCTGATGTCTTCCCCCTCACCGTTACTCGCTGTTTCCTGTTGCTTAAGTACTCCCTTATCCACTGGAGCACCTTCCCTTTTACTCCTGCCTGTTGCTCCAATTTTTTTAACAGCCTTTTATGGGGTACTGTGTCGAAGGCTTTTTGGCAATCCAGGAAAATGCAGTCGGCCCACCCTTCTCTTTCCTGCCTAATTTTCGTTGCCTGGTCATAAAATTCTATTTAACCTGTGAGGCACGATTTACCATCTCTGAACCCATGTTGGTGGTGCGTTACAAAGTTATTTCCCTCCAGATGCTCTACGAGCCTTTTCCTCACGATCTTCTCTAGCACCTTGCATGGTATACAAGTTAAGGAAACTGGCCTGTAATTCAGTGCCTCTTGCCTGTCACCCTTTTTGTATATTGGGACCACGTTAGCTGTCTTCCAACTTTCTGGTAAGTCTCCTGTTTCCAGTGACCTGTTATACACCATAGAGAGTGGCACACTTAGTGCTTCTGCACCTTCCTTTAGTATCCATGGTGAGATTCTATCAGGCCCAACAGCCTTTGTCACATCTAGCTCCAGCAGGCACCTTTTGACCTCATCACTGGTGAGGTCAAATTCCTCCAAGGTTTCCAAGGTTGCCGCCTCCTCATTTAGTGCAGGGGCTTCTCCTTGTTCTATTGTGAAGACCTCCTGGAATCTCTTGTTGAGTTCTTCACACACCTCCTTGTCATTCTCTGTGTATCTGTTCTCCCCTTTCCGCAGCTTCATCACTTGTTCCTTCACTGCTGTTTTCCTCCTGATATGGCTGTGGAGCAGCTTTGGTTGGGTCTTGGCTTTACTCGCGATGTCATTTTCAAACTGTCTCTCTGCTTCCCTCCTCACTCTGATGTACTCATTTCTGGCCCTCTGGTACCTCTCCCTGCTCTCTGGTGTTCTGTTATTTCTGTAGTTTCTCTATGTTCTTTTACTCAGTTGTTTCGCTACCTTACATTCCTGGTTGAACCATGGGTTTTTCTGTTGTTTTTCGTTTTTCTCCTTTTGGACGGGGATAAACCTGTCTGCAGCTTCCTGGCACTTTTGGGTGACAATATCCATCATGACCTGCACATTCTTGTCTCTAAGTTCTGTTTCCCATGGTATTCCCATTAGGAAGTTCCTCATCTCGTCCTGTGTGTGTGTGTGTGTGTGTGTGTGTGTTGGTTGTGTGTGTTGGTTGTGTGTGTGTGTGTTGGTGTGTGTGTGTTGGTGTTGGGGGGGGAGACGTTTGAATCTTTTTTAAGACGTTCGGGGCATCTTAGGTTCCAGGCGTGGTGTTCCTTGGAGCAATTTGGGCACTTGGCTTGGACGGGCTGGTTTGCCTTGTTATCCAGGTATATTTGTGTCCTGGGGCTGGCTGCAGACTCCACCCCTCACTGGGCGTTGCCAGCCATCCTTGTGATGTCCAAATTTGCATCTGAAGCATCTGAGGCGCTCTTGGTATGTAAGGTCTGTGGTGGATCACGCCCCTAATGCCAAGATAGTTTCTCTGGAATCCGTCCTCTTACTGTGAGAAGGACTTGGGTTTCTTGCTTCGTGGCTTTTTCCTGGCATCTTTCTGCTGACACAGTATAATTCAGCTTAGATATGAGCTAGGGCTATGTGCAAGGGATAGTGGTTATCTTGAGGTTATCTTGGGATTTCGAGACTTAGCGTCCCCGCGGCCCGGTCCTCGACCAGGCCTCCTTTTGTTACACCCCCCCCCTCCCAGGAAGCAGCCCATAGTAACTGTCAAACTTCCAGGTACCTATTTACTGCTAGGTAACAGGGGCATGGGGCATCAGGGTGAAAAACATTGCCCATTTGTCTCTCCCTGTACTGGTGATCGAACCTGGAACCTTAGGACTACGAATACGAAGCTTTGTCTACTCAGCCGTCAGACGCCCTTATAATTGTGGTGGACAATGATTTTGCTTATTTTGTCCTCTGGTTTTAGTTCGTCTCATTTTCTATAATTTTTAAGAATGGTTACAGCTGTCTAGTCTTCAGACCTTAGAATATATTTGCCTCTGAGGTTTGGCTTTGCTTTGATCTGGAGCTTGGGGTACTTTGTTGTTTACGAGGAGACATCATGCTGTACCTAGAAGACTGGCAGTGCAGATTTAATCAGTAGCTGGCGTGCTCATCTGTAGAGGACTGTTCTCGATACGTCAGAATGGAGTGGTTCTTCCTGTTGGCTTTGGTCACAGAACGCCAATTGCCATCACTGTCGGAACTTGTACTGAAGAGTTTTCCTTTTGTGATTGGGAGCAGCAACGTTGGTTCCCACACAATTCATCTGGGGGTCCATTCTGTCAGCCAAATGATTACTGTGGAGTGATGTCTCTTGTGATTCGTCGAAGTTACAATGAGGCCATAGTTTTTGGTCTTTTTGACTTGAATTTTGACTTTTAAAGTGCTAGATTCCTCAATTTTGCAAAATTGTCTACGTTGATGTGCAAGGATAACACAGGGACAGTATGGAGAGTGGAAGAGTTTGGTTGTTGGATAACACTAGACATTTCTTGACTTGAATGTTCTCCTAATGTCTTAATTGTCCCTGGATGATCATTTATGCTAATTACCACACACAAAATTCTAAAGTATGACTATGCAGATCATTAGTCCTATCTGCATTACCTTCCTTACTACCCCAGTAAGAGAAGAAATGACTCTGGCTGGGCTGGGTATTGGCCATAACTAAACTGGTGAACCATAATTATATTTGTGCTCTAGTCGCCAAATGCAGTCCTCCATTTAGTGGCACACCACTTTGAACAGTCCTGATCTAGGATTCTTAAATTTTATTTACTAGAGTATTATACCTCGGTGGGATCTTTATCAAGTAACATTTGACTGCTGTTGCTTGAATGAGTGATAATTCTTAGACATGTGCCATGTGATAAGTGCTACATTACCCTGCCACACTCAAACGAGTTTGGTGACGGGGCCCACGCACGACTTCCTTGGGCTGGTGAAGATTACCTGGGCCCCTTCTACCCCTCTTTGGGCGTTTTACACTCTAAAGTACACCCATTGGGGGCTTGTTCAGGTCAATGGAGTGTCCTGCTGGATACCCAGCCATCCCTTTGGTGGATGGCTGGGTATGCAGCCATGGGAGAACGCTTCCCACCAGTGTCAGAATGTTAAGAGGCAATGCGACTGTTGAAAAGTGGGAGTACTCCAGGGGACGACGCACCCCTTCCTGCCAGCACTTGGCCTCCCATAGGTGTCCTGGTAGGTGGTATATCTTCACTCGCAGGCTTTTGAAATTAATGCTGCATAGATACCGAACTATTTACACAGGCCCCGTGAGGTGGGCGATTAACCCCCCCCTCAACCATCCCGAGTCTGCTGGTGATGGGAGATGGGGCTCCATAACCCAGGCTGTTGGGCCCTGACCTGGCTCCTTTGACTCCAGATTGGCCCTCTCTGCTCCCATTCCTCTTCCGTGGCAGAATTGAGCTCCAGGGGCCCCCAGTAATGACCACCTACACCCTGGAGTGACTCTTGTGACAACGGCATCTTTTAACACTACTCCTACGGGAAGTACAGCCCCGTACTTCCCACGCACTAATGTGCATGATTACTCCAACCTCATATGTTCAAACATATGTTTGAACATATTATGTGTCAAACATATTGACACACATAACAGCCGTGAATAAAATTACAACACGAGTGATCTGTTGTCGTATGTGCATATATCATTGATGACTACCAATGATGTAGTCATCAATGATATAACTTCTCCCACTCTACCAATAACCGTTGAAGTGCCATAGGGCAGCATCTTGGAACCTCTCCTCTTTCTTATATATATCTATGATCTGCCGAATGTCTCAAACATTCTTAAACCTATATTGTTTGCTGATGATAGTACCCTCATCTATTCAGACCCAAACCCACATACACTAAATAATGTTGTGAATAATGAAATAAAGTCCCCTTATGGATGTCAACTAACAAACTAACACTAAACATAGAAAAGACCTACCTAGTATGCACTAATCTATCGTTATCTTAATTATAGTATCTGTGCATGGGGGTCCAACACTTTAAACCACCTCAAGCCCATCATCACCCAGCAAAAATCTGCTACCAGAATAATAACAAACTCTGCTTTCAAACAACACTCAGCCCCCTTGATTAAATCCCTAAACATGCTAAACATAAACTCACCCACACATTCTCTTGTGTCAACTTCATTTACAAAAACCTGTTTTTAAATGCAAACCATGCTCTGAAACTCTCCCTGGACAGATGTAATAGGACCCATTATCACCACACCAGATATAAATATCTCTTTGATATCACCAGAGTCAAACTTAGTCTGTGTAAACACTCTATTTGCATAGAGACCTAGTCTATGGAACTCACTCCCTAATGAATTGAAAAGCTGTCCAACTTTTGCCTCATTCAAAAACAAAAACAAAAAGTACCTAATTTCGTCTTCATAGTTTCCTATTCTGTGCTTTAAAATTGCTCTGTATCTAGTGTTACCCAATCTTTATGTAACTAATCCAAGCAACTTTACTATAGTGATCATTGCTGTCTTCTTATATGTTCAAGCAATATACTGTATTGTGCCTATTAATCCTTGTTAAATTACCATTCAAGCTGTCAATGCAATCAATCTGAGCTACCTATGTGCTTTAATATACCTACAAATCTCTCTCGTCTCATTTTTTTTCTTGCAATGTACTTATCATTTTATAAATTTTGTTTCAATTTACCTACTTAAAATTATCTGTTAGATTAATTAAGGACCAGCCCGAAACGTTGGGCATACTAGTGGGTTTACAAGAATGTAATCACTATGCTATGTATCCTCACAAATTCAATGTATCTTCTTGTTTATATATAAATAAAATAAAATAATAAACTGGGCAAAGGTATTAGATTAGATTTTTTATTCAGGTAAAGGTACATACATTCAGTTACAATCATAATGTTGGATTTAAAGATAGAGATAGTACATACAATACCTAAAGGCACTAGTACACATGGCATTTCGGGCAAGGTAATGGCGGAAAAAATCACTTAGACTAAAACTTAATTGTAATTGCGCTTAAAGTATAAATTGTGTTGAAAAAATAAAAAATAAAAAAAGGCGGGGAAGGCAGAGAACAGCAATTATACAAGTTGGTCAACAACCAGCGTTGTTTAATATAGTAAGACATGGATTGACATTTAGGGGTGAGGTAGATTACATGGAGTTTATTAGGTAGTTTTTAATTTTTATCTTAAACTAGTTGAGATGTACAGTCTTTGACATGATTGGGAAGGTCATTCCCCATTATGGGTCCTTTGATTTGTAGAACATTTCTAGTTTGATTAAGTCATACACTTGGGATATCAAATAGGTATTGTTTTCTGGTGTTCTGTCCATGGGTTCTGTTACAAACTTCTAAGAAACTTTTAAGGTCATGATTGGCATTACAGTTCAGAGTTTTAAATATATAGAGTACACATGAGAGGATGTGCAGTGACTTAATATCTAACATATTCAGAGATTTGAGTAAGGGTACCGAGTGCTGTCTGGGGCCAGAGTTAGATATTGTTCTAATAGCAGCTTTGTGTTGAGTAATTAGAGGACGTAAATGATTTTGGTAAGTAGAACCCCCAAGCACAAATACCATAGTTGAGATAAGGATAGATGAGAGAATAATAGAGCGTCACCAGGGCAGGGCGGGGTACAAAATATCTGATCTTAGAAAGAATGCCAACAGTTTTATAAACTTTTTTTTGCTATATTTAGAATGTGTCCCTGGAAATTCAGCTTGTTATCGATGAGGATACCAATGATTTTATTATCAACTTTGTTACTAAATTGACTATTGTTTATTCTTAGATTTATTTAATTTGAGGATTTATTACCAAACAAAATATAGAAAGTTTTGTCAATGTTAAGGATGAGTTTGTTAGCAGTTAGCCAAAGATGGGCTTTCTTTAGTTCAGTATTCACTGTAACATTTAGAGCAAGAGGGTCGGGACTGGAGAAAATGAAGGTTGTGTCATCAGCAAAAAGATTGGTTTGAGGTGTTGTTAAGCATTTGAAAGGTCATTAATGTAGAAGAGAAAGAGGCAAAGTATGCTGCCCTGTGGAACACCAATATTTATGGGTAGGGGAGGAGAAATGGAATTATTCACAGAAACATACTGGACCCTGTCAGAAAGGTAAGATTGAAGGTATTGCATGAATTGACTTCTGACTCCATAATGATGTAATTTAAGAAGAAGGTTTTAGTTGTTGACAGTGTCAAAAGCCTTTCGTAGGTCAACAAATAAGCCAACAGGGAACTCATTTTTATGAAAAGCTGTATGTATCAAGTTAATCATACTAATCAGTGCATCGTCAGTGCTTTTATTTTGTCTGAAACCATATTGGCAAAAACTAAGTATATTGTTCTTGGCAAGATAAGAGTAAAGCTGCTTGTAGATTAGCTTTTTAAATATTTTATTCAAGGTTGGTAGAATTGATATAGGTCTGTAATTGTTGACATCAGTGAGATCACCACATTTGTGGACTGGGGTTACTCTCGTTTTTTTTAGAATATCCAGAAAAGTTTGGAGTTCAAGTGATTTGTTGCAGAGCAATGTAATGGAAGGAGCTAGAAGCCTGGTTGCTTTTTTTGATAATTAGAGTTAGTATCGCATCAAGGGCAATTGACTTAGTTTTTAGGGAAAGGACTACCTCATTAACATCAGAGGAGTTAGCAGGAGTTAGGTACAGAGACTCTGGATTGTTACCTGTTAGGTATTCTTTAATCATGAGCAAGGGATTAGAGGGATGTTCCCTTTAGAGGGATGTTCCCACTAGAGAGCAAGAGGGATGTTCCCACTAGAGAGCAAGAGGGATGTTCCCACTAGAGAGCAAGAGGGATGTTCCAATGGAGGAGAAGAACCTATTGAATTCAATAGCAGTTCAATAAATACGTAGAATTCAATAAATACGTATTTCTAACGTTATTAAAACCATTAGAGATAACTAAAAACATACATTCCGTTGACACAGTTTTAAAGGTTTAGAGAGTGAGTGAGTGTGAGAGTGTGAGAGTGTGGGAGAGTGAGAGTGTGGGAGAGTGAGTGTGTGGAGAGTGAGTGAGAGTGTGGAGAGTGAGTGGGAGTGTGGGAGAGTGAGTGAAAGTGTGGGAGAGTGAGTGAGTGGGAGAGTGAGTGAGTGTGTCATAGTATGGGAGAGTAAGAGAAAATGTGGGAGAGTAAGTGAAAGTGTGGGAGAATGTGTGAGTGTGGGAGAGTGAGTGAGAGTGTGTAATAACCTGATCTACTCTCCTCTTCCTCACCAATCAATACCTCAGCTCAACACTGCTACAGCTCAGTATGAACCCTCACTGATCTACCGCGGGTACAAGCTGAAATATTAAATGAGGAGGAAACAACAAGAATAGGAGTTATTAATTTAAACTTATAATTAAACCTAATTAAGAACACTGCCACCACCTTCCCGATCTAACATACCTGAATGTATCTAACACCGATCCCCCAGGAAGGCAAGGAATCGGTAATCATGAACTCCTCAGGCAATAGGAACTTCGGTAATAAATCTTGGGAATTAGTTTGATTAATTTACTTTGCTTATTTAGGTCCAAGGTCAACTTTAATATCCAGTAAATGGAGAACAGGGGGATTTCCAAATACCACACATATATACTGCATATAGAAACTGCTAAAAATTAATGACAAAAGGGACAGATAACTAAACAACAAAAACTAATTAATAACTTTATTATATTTAACACATATATTGAAATCAAATGAACATATACCCTACTCTATAATCCCTAAGAGGCAAAATGGATATCTACCAGTACTCAAGTGCACAATACCTTAAAACCGCTCTCCGGCCTAGATGTCGATGGCTGCCCTCAGCCCCTTTGATGCCGGACCGAGTTCCCACCCCCAAGCACTCCCAGAACACACTACTGAAATTTTGTTTCACCAGCTTACCGGTGGAAGGAGTACTCCTCCCACAATCTAATACAGCCCCCGGGGCTCCACCCATTATTTTTGGCTACAGCCAACCATTTAAAACTAGGCCTGAGGTATGGTTCTCCAGGCCAATAAGGACTTGGCACTTATCTACTGCCAATCACCTTCACTGATCTGCCTGAAGGTACATGAAATTCTCGAAGATTGAGTCAGCTCTCCTCAGCTATTCGAAGGGGACAATTAAAATTAAGGTGCCTCTGTAGTGGACCACCCGAGCCTGAGGCACATCGGAGCAATATTTACAGAAACTGATAAATTATGTTCAAACCTGTCTCCTCTAAGATAAAAGGTAGGGACATTTGATTCGCCTGGTATGCGGGGGGGGGGGGGGAGGGATCGGTGAGAGGGGAAGAGAGGGAATTCGGTGGGGAATGGAGAGGGAAAAGTGGGGGAATGAAGTGGGGGGAGCATAGGCACCGAGAGGACCAAGCTAGCAAGACCACCCTCAGGTCAACCTCTTGGCCCTTGACAAATGGGCAAAGGGGAGGGAAGAAGGGAATTAGCCATTACAACTCCCCCCCCCCCTCTTTGAAATTAAGAAATTCGTATGTAAGGTACTTTAAAGCACAAAATTCTTATAATACCCTACCATAACAATTACCTCCAAAGAACAACATTTTTAACCCAACAATATTTTATCCCAATGCCTCAAAAACAAAAGAAATTATCTAATCCTAACTAATTCCATACAATCCTCCAAAAACAATAATGGCACCCCCCCCCCCCCAAAAGGTAAGGTGTGCCCCCGCAAGTATGAATACATCAGTCTCCATTGTGTAGTGGTAAGACACTCGCCTGGCATTGCGCGAGCGCTTTGTCATGGGTTCGTATCCTGACTAGGGAGGATTTACTGGGCGCAAATCCTTAACTGTAGCCTCTGTTTAATGCAACAGTAACATGTGTACTTGGTTGTAGCAACGATTGTTTGCGGTGGGGATCGGTATTCCAGGGACCTGCCCCGAAACGCTACGCGTACTAGTGGCTGTACAAGAATGTAACAACTCTTGTATATATCTAAAAAAAAATATCAGACCACTGGTTGCTATACTGTCAATTAATAATTCTTAGAAAGAATACTGACAGAAAGTTGAGAATATTACTTAATTCTCTAACATAACTCCAGGGAAGGAAAACTCGGGTCGTAGTTCAATGTTGAGTACTGACGTTCCCATTCCAACTCTGGTTACATTATGGTTTAGTATGTTAGTACGTTAGAACACACATAACAGATGTCCCGAATCTGTCACAGCAGATATGACTAAGTCATTATGGGAACAAGAATTAAATATTGGAATATTAAATCCGTCTCCGTGGTGTAGTGGTAAGACACTCGCCTGGCGTTCCGCGAGCGCTATGTCATGGGTTCGTATCCTGGGCCGAGGAGGATTTACTGGGCGCAATTCCTTAACTGTTGCCTTCTGTTTAACGCATCAGTAAAATGTGTACTTGGATGAAAAAACGATTCTTCGCGGCGGGGATCGTATTCCAGGGAACCATAGGATTAAGGGACTTGCCCGAAACGCTACGGTACTAGTGGCTGTACAAGAATGTAACAACTCTTGTATATATCTCAAAAAAAAAAAAAAAAAAAAAAAAAAAAATGATTTAAGATATCTGTAATCAAAAACTCTCTAAAGTTTGCAGTAGACTCGAGGACTAGGGTTGCTTTGACGTGTAATGGTTGAATTACTTAATTGTTAAATTGTTCTGTGAACTCAGAAAATGTTCTTAAAAACAGATTACATTATTGTATAAGTTGTATTCTACATTAATATACTTTAATTAAAGAATATTAATCATTTGTCATTAAAGATCAAGGAGACTTCGATTACTACAGTAAGGTCGCTGTGACTTGTAACTGTTGAGTTACTGGACAATAACACATCACTGAGCATCATGATCACCCCAAACTCAAATCAACAAATTTGATTTAATATGCACTGCCGTGCAGTAGTCATTCTGACTAATGATATAACTAAGTTTTAACTAGCTAAGTTAATGTAATATTAGAGAACTCAATAGGTTATTCATTAAAATCAAGGAAGACTCTGGGTCGACAGTGAGATTAGTAGCCTAGTCATTCTGACTTATAAGCTAATTAAACTACAGCTCGCAGGCTTATCACTGGCAACTCATTAATACATCCTCAACTTAAATGAGAAATTAATTTTATTAAATAAGTCTCTATGAATAGTCAACTGTATTTAATCTTGAATGCAGATTCAGCTGATACTCAATTGATAAAAATGTCCTGAATACCTACCTAAATAGATAGTATAATTTTTCTAACCTATCTAAGTAGAGGGCTAAGCTAATTGTGACAACTTACTAATTCTTACTAGTGTCACTAGTTGAATGTTGAGTAGTGGGTTCTACTCAGTTTATCGTGGTGAGAATTAATAGTTGCAGGTTATCATGGTGAGCGAAGTAAACTCTAGTATCGCAGTGAGCAATAAAGCGTTCAAATTATCATGGCGAGCATTAGGCGTTCGTATTATCGTGGGGGAGCAATGATGGGCTCCATTATCACGGTGAACATTAATACGCTCAAATTATCACGGGGAACAATAAAGCGCTCGATTATTGTGGTGAGTAAATATGCTCATATGATGGTGAGCAACAAGGGGCTCGAATTAGTGTGGGGAGCAATAAAGCGTTCAAACATCATTATCAACAATAAAGCACTCAATTATTACGTTAATCTTTAGGTGAGCTATTAAATCAGCTCGTTAAACATGTTAGGTTACAATGCTTAAGGTTTAATGTTAATACATTAAATGATGGGAAACCTAAGGTTGCTGGAAATTTAATTATTGCTACGATTAATCTTACTTGAAAGATAATTTGTTACAATTTATCCCAACCTAAACGTTTCACGGTTTATTAGTTCTCTGTTGTATGCTCACTTACATATTGGTAAGTTTACAATTTTGCTCGTGCTGCGCTCCTACAATAATAAGCAGAAAAGAAAGAAAAACAGCTCAAACAAAAACTAATGCAAATAACTCACTAGCTTCTAGTGCAGAAAACTTTGAATAAATGTTGTAGTCTGTTAAAGACTATTGTAAGGTTTTCTTGGCAAACCTTAAGCACAGGTATAATGAACCTTGGTCCCGGTGAATTTGCAGGTGTAGAAGTTTCTTGATGATTTCGAGTTACTGTTGAATTCAGGAAATGCTGGATGCATTGGGTGCAAGATTCTCTAGCCTAATATTATTAATAACCCAGGAAGTCCTATATTCTCTAGCCTAATATTATTAATTACCTAGGAAGTGCTAGGTTTTCTAGCCTAATATCATTAATTACCTAGGGGGTGCTAGATTCTCTAGCCTAATGTTATTAAATACCTAGGGAGCTCTAGATTCTCTAGCCTAGTATTATTAATTACCTAGGGAGACTGAGTGTGGTCAATTATTACTTGTCGAGAATAATTCTAGGTCTACAGTGGGTTCAATGGCTTGGTCGCTGTGACATGTACCTGTTTAGGTTACTGACCACTGATTTTCCACTGAGAACGATAAAACATCTCTGCGAATACTATTTGTACCAGGCTCAATCTGGGTTTATTACTCAGCTGGGTTTCGCATTTAGCTTGTTGCTGGAGAATTAATTTACTGCTGATTAACTTCTGTTATTGTTGATTAGAGGAATCTCCTCATTTTGAGGTAGCTCATGTATTCCATATGAGCTGGATGCTTGCTTGGGTATAACTTAACTATAAAAATGTTCTACTCCAGCAGAAACATTTTGTGTTGCAAGCACTTTGTTATAATGATCTAACTTGGCCTGAATTTTGTCTTCATAGTTGTCAAGGTCAGATTCAATTAGACTTAATTCGTCTGGGTCAGTATCACTGACAAGGAGTATGTTTCAATAAGACTCGATTATATCCTTTACATGGTCATATTTTTAGCTAGCCACCTTTGTGGAAACTCTTAGCCTGGAAATGTCAACTGGGTTAGTACCTAACAAGTTGTCACATTTGTTGAATAGTCTTGATAAGTGACTTTGTTCAATCCTTTGCTCAGCCAAAGTTTTATTTTCTTCTATCTGTATTTGTTTTGATCTCTCTTTTTCCCTTTCGACTTGGGCTTTCTCTTTTTCCTTCTCTTGTTCTAATTCCAGTTCTCTTACTCTTGTTTTCTCTTTTTCTTTCTCCTGTTCCAACTCCAGTTCTCTTATTCTGGTTCTCTCTTTTTCTATCTCCAGTCTGGTTTTCTCCTTTAACTTTTCTACCACCAGTCTGGTTTTCTCTTTTTCTACTTCAGTTTTCATCTGAAGTTCTAATTTTAACTTTTCCAGTTGGAACTGTCTCTCCTCACGTTGTTGTTGCATTTGAAGCTCTAGCTGGAATCTTTCCAAGCTCCTGTTTCTGCTACTCCTGCTACTGCGATTACTCCTACTTGATCCTTGGGACCTCACGTCATCTTGTCCATCATCCTCCTTTCCACTTCCAGCTCCTTTCTGGGCTCCTTGTTTTGCCGCTTAACTCTTAGCCCTCAACTTCTTAGGATCTCATCCTTCACTCCAGCCACTTTAGATGCCTTCACCTTGATGCCACATTTCTCTGCTATCTGCTTCAACTGCTCCTTGGTGCAACCTTCCAAGTCCTCAGGCTTGCCAGACTCTACAAACGCTTGCACCTTCTCCATCCTGTCCTGTGAGTCTTCCCAAGAAAGAGAGAGAATATACCTGTGGTCACACAGGCTAATAATAGGTAGCCCACTCAGCTGCCACAATGGATGTATTAGTCCAACCTCCTGGACTCAAACTGAGGGTGTGTTAATCCAATCTCCCAGACAGGTCAACAATATCTTGGGTCCTGGACCGCCTGAGAGGGTTGGGGCTTATGGGGCTTAAACCTCCAAAGAGAGCTCTGGCTGCTGCACCAGACTGTTGCTCGTGTACAGGTGGACAACGTCCCCCAACCACTCTCTGCCAGAACAGACAACCGACCTTGGCAGCCACACTCCCCCTACCATCGGTCGACCAACAATAAACTGTGGAGTGCTTGAAATTTCTCAGATCACCCTGCACGCCTCTTGATCTTGGAAAGGGGTTCATCATCACATATCTAGGGGTGCAGCTGTAACACTGGCCTTGTCCTGTGCACACACACCCTACTTGAGCCCCGTGACTCCCCACTCTCTCCTTGTCTGGAATGATCTCCTCAGTTCCCCTTTTGTAAATCAATATTTTCTATCACCCTATCCACAGCTGTGATCCTTTCTCTCTCTCTCTCTCTTTCTCTCTCTCTCTCTCTCTCTCTCTCTCTCTCTCTCTCCCCCCCCCCCTTTCTGCTTTCTGGGAAACCTTACCAGGTGTGACGGTGTCCACTCCTGTATTTCTTCCTTCCCAGATTAGAAGTCATATCTCCATAGCCTAAGTGTTCTCTGATGTTCAGGGAACATTTTCATGTGTGGGAAAGCGTGGAGCGTGATTAAGCTGGCTGTAAAGTGGCCAGCTAAGTTTGATAATGCAAGGGGCTTACGCCTTTTGAGGCACAGGACGGTGTCGAGCCATCCTGTTTCCCGCCAAGACGTTCTGACGCTTCCCGGCACCTGATTGGCCAGGTGAGGTCACGTGCTTGAAGTGACCAATGACGAGAACCCTCGGGCGGTGTGACGTCATGAGGCGGAGGGCCCGGGGCGGCTGGCGCCTGGGGCAGGAAGACAGTACATCACGAGCCGTCAGAGAGAGGAGACGCGCTCGAGCGAGCTACGGACCTAGAGAGCCCTTACTCGTAGATTTAAGCTCCGCTTCGATTCTGCAGACAGTCGGAGAAGCCATCCAACTTCCGTGGAGTGCCCAGAGGCAAGGACAGACCGGATGAGAGAGCCAAGAGCTCTATCAACAGTCTGCAGCAGAGGGAACGTTGGGCTGGTGACGTCTGGGACGACCACTAGAGGACCACGTCTTACACATCAAGCGAGAAGTTAGGGCCGGGCCCAAATTTACTGGCAGTGAGGCGAGAGGAAGCTGTGCGGGACTGCGAGGTGTTGGCAGTGCCAGTGAGAATGGAGGACGACGACGGAGGTACCTGTCTCCAGCACCCCAGAGAAGAGGAGGAGGAAGGCAGTACCTGTTGGGAGTCAGCACGGTGAAGATGCGTTACCACGAAGGCGACGGAGGAACCTGTGTGTGTGTGGGAACTAGTCGTCGACAGAGCAGACGCCAGAACCAGGAACCTCAACATCCCTCAATAGAGGACGAGTCAGCTTCGTAGTTGGAGTGAAATAAGGTAGATAATTGTCCCTCCCTTACCCCTTTTGAGCTAGGCGATTTAGAGTATTTTATATGTTGGGAATATTTCCACTCATCATTTTATTGTCTAAGTGACAGGACGTTAGGCTAGGAGCCAAAAACTCATTTAGGCATGAGTTGGTGTGGGTGATCATTAAGGGGGGATGTTAGTGATCCTGGAAGGGTAGTTGGTGTGCAAGGAGCCACCAACGTACTCTGAAACGTCCAGCTGATCGCCTTGCTAGAGGCGTGGGAAAATCACGACATTCTAACAGCTAGAGCCGTCAGCTGATCGTGCTGCCAGAGGCGCGAGGTGTGTGCCCCCGCTGGAGGAGTGGACCCAGTCAGCTGACCGTGTTGCCGCCAGCAGATGATTCCAAACATAGACATTTCTTTATGCCATTTATATATGCATATATGTTTTTCTTCAGTAAACTTTTAAACTAACTGAGGAGTTTAAGTGAGCCTCCATTCTCTAGGGCTATATATATATTATATATTTATGAGACCATTAGTGACACCTTGCACTGCATGTGTCATTGCATCCTTAGCCAAGATAATTAATGAGGCCACTGACATGTTGCTGGGACACGAGTATAAACACCCAGCTGGCGACCTCAGGACAGACCAGATAAAGCAAGAGAAAATGTTCCAGTGTCAGGACAGGCAGGTTTAAGTAAGTTATAAGAAGCTTGAACCTCCCCACTCGCTAGGGGTGTATAAGGCCAGCCCTTAGTTGACTGGGGGAGCCCAAGGGCAAGCAGTGGCGCCCGGTACTGAGGGGCTAAGACCCGTGGGACGACCCCAACCACAGGTTGAAAGGGAGTGAACTCTGACACAGGACAAGGGCAAACACATGTTAACTATACACATTTAATAAACAAAGAACACGTAAAGTACACTACATAAAAGAAACAAAAATATTGACATAAAACACTCTTAAGCTACTACAATCTGGTTGCGATCCAATACCCTATCTTGGCTTCACCAGCTGTCCATATCAAGTGGTTGCCCAACTCCTGGCTAGCCACTAATTACCCCCTCACCAAGTGGGGTTCACTCTTTTCATAATAATACTATACAATCAGCCCTAACATATATATAACTCAGCCTATGGCTGTAACAATAGAGACATCTGCATAGAAATTCCTCAACCCAAACAAATGGTCAATCTCCCACTGCGTCTTGCACGCCAATGACATTCAAGCACTCTCCTAATACATTATGAGTAGTCACCATGAACCTCTGCTCCGCATCTAGAGGCTCACTACTCTGTATATCTCTAGGTTCTCCCAGAATTGTCTGTGAGGATCTTCTGCAGCCCTCCCAGACTGCTACACAATGAAGTTTTGCAGGCGATGAGTCACAATAACGTGGCTAAAGTATGATGACCAGACCACACACTAGAATGTGACGGGATGTCGACGTTTCGGTCCGTCCTGGACCATTCTCAAGTCGATATAGACAATCGACTTGAGAATGGTCCAGGACGGACCGAAACGTCGTCGTCCCTTCACATTCTAGTGTGTGGTCTGGTCGTCAATGAAGTTTTCCTCGAACACCAGTGATTCTCCACCACTGATTCCACAGAAGCACGTGAAACTTCACTTCACTGCTCCTCGTCACAGATTGAGGTCCACTCTTCACTATGGGGGGCTCTGCTCTTCCACAGAGTTCGGCATTCACTTCTACAGCCTTGAAGTTCTATCCGTTAACTTCTCCACTGACCTCCACGTTCCATCAACTTCTCCTCCAACAAACCTGCAATTTTCATTGACATGCCAATTAAAATGTTTCCCTTCTTAAGCATAACTAAATGTATTTACACACAATAATTCTCCTTCACTCGACATCTCTTTAAACTCTCACACGTCGCGAAGGGAACTCCCCCGTTTGGGTGATTCCATGCTCTACCCTCGCTAGCAGCCACCGCCGCCTTCCTCAGTCAGCCACTGGCCTCCAGAGAGAGTGGATATGTCACTGCCTCCTCCAGCTGGTTGCCTCATCTTTACTCTCTTATTTAAGCTTACTGCCTTAATAAAATATACGTATAAACACTTGCCACGATTGCTGGGCACACGATCAACTGCAGGCAATCACTAACAACTGGTTAAGCAGCCTTACCACAGAATTTTATCTGGCGCAGGGCAGGTTCAGGTCCCGGTCTCCGACATTGGCGATCTCCATCGCCCACAAAATCGCTAGTAAACTGCTTCACCAGCCTCTCCTGGTCCTGACTCGAGCACTAAGTTGTTCCCAGACTTCATACACGAGCGCCTGACTGGTCCCCTCCTCTTGACGGAGTACAAAATTAGAGGTTCATCCATTACTGTCAGGAACACAAAGACAATGCAACCTTCTCTCACGACTTCTGTTGCTCGAGTGAGGTCAAGTTGTCTGCAGTGAGTCTCATACTTTGCCAACAAACTCGACATCTCATGTGAAGTCATTTATTTACATATGTATTCTCTGCCTATGCTTTTAAACTCTTCATTAACCCTAGCCAAGTATTTAATATATAATCACATGTCTATATTTTCTTTGACCTCTCAGTTGGTCTGGTTTGCTGAATAACTCTCACAGGGTAGACTCATTTTTCAGGCTACCTGGAGTCATAACAATATTTACACACTATAATGATGATATTAATATAAAACGCGAAAAATATAATTTTTCTGACATAATCTCTGCATGAACCGTCTCAAAGATATAGTTTTTGTGTTGGAATCAAAAAAAGATGTAAACTCTGAATTTCTAATAATATATACAATCTTTATTTGTGAATCTCGAATCTCTAAATAATAAAGCAATATATCTGAGAGCATGTAGGCTTCGGTGTGCCATGAGTGAAGAGACATGTAAGTATATAGTAGTTACGTATAAATAACAATCAGTATCAATATTGGTTTTTATTATTTTATATTTATATATTTATTTATTTATTTATTTGCAAGAAAGTACAATGCAGTTGTGGGATTACATGAATTGGATTTTTTACATTCTTGTAACGTCACTAAAACGCATAACATTTCGGGCAGAGTACATAATAATAATAATTTTTGTTTACAGAAGGTACAATGGGTTTGTGAGATTACATAAAATTGGTATTTTTACATTTCTGTAACGCCACTAACACGAATAGCGTTTTGGGCAGGTCCTTAATGAACAGATTTTGTTTGATTCTGGGGAAATTAAAGAGATATTTATTTCTGGTGTGGTGCTCATGTGTTCTATTACACTTATCAACGAAAAGTTTCAGATGAAGATTAGCATTTAGGAACAAGGTTTTGTATATGTAAATCGCACCTGAGAATGTGTGGAGTGAGTGTATGTTTAGCATGTCATGGGACTTCAACAGATGGGCTGTGTGTTGTCTGAAGACTGAGTCTGTTATAGTTCTGATAGCAGATATTTGCTGAGTGATGATGGGCCTGAGGTAATTTGCAGGGGTTGAACCCCATGCACAGATTCCGTATGTAGGATAGGGGGAGGATAGATTAGCGAGTAGTATAATGATGGGGATGCAAAGAGGAGAACATATCATCTGATTTTATAGAGTGTACCGACCGTTTTTCTAAATTGTTTTGGCTGTGTGTTGTATGTGGATGTAGAAGTTCAGTCTTTTGTCTATGTATAAGCCAAGGAACAGTCGCTCAGTTTTATTGCTGATATTACAATGTTAATTTTAAGTTGAATTTGATTTGATGATTTACTTCCAATTAAAATGCAGTAGGTTTTTTCTATGTTTAGTGTGAGTTTGTTGGTTGACATCCATGAATTTTTTAATTCATTATTTACAATATTATTTAGTGTGTGTGGGGGTTGGAGTCAGAATAAATGACGGTAGTATCGTCAGCAAATAGTGTATGCTTAAGAATGTTAGAAACATTTGGCAAATCATTGATGTATACATTAAATATAAATATATATATATATATATATATATATATATATATATATATATATATATATATATATATATATATATATATTTGTCCTTAACCTATATTTGTCCATAACCTTTAATCACCTTTTTGCAATATTATTTTTGTATCAACCCATGTATATCTTGTAACCATCAAATGCATAATAAAGCACAAAAAATAAAAAAGGAAGGGGGTGGTAGGAGAAAAGCACACAGAAACTGTATTGGAGGAGATCTAAACATTCCCTCTAATGCGTTAAGCGTGGTTTCCTCCGAGGCTATGGGTCCCCCTTCTTCCAGCTAGAGGTGGTACTCCCTTCCCTATATTTTATATATATATATATATATATATATAATATGCGGAAAATCCACAGAGAAATATGAAATGAGGTGAACGTTTCGGCTTTGTTAAAGCCTTTGTCAACACCAGACTGACTAAGGAGAAGGGAGAAGGGGGAGGATATATAGGCCGACACCTGACCAACCCATCCCTAGGGTTGGTCAGGTGTAATTAACCAAAAACAGGTATAGCTTAGCTTTAGAATGGTCAAAGAGGATTAAGCGGTCAGAGAATAAGGAATAAAGATTAAAGAAAAGCCTCATGAACACACAATATATGAATATACAATTATAATGAGACATTGTAAGCCTCTCTATCAGAGTTGTTTCTTAAATTGTTGTGCAATATTATAACTTAAAAATGGATCAAGTTTGTACATTCCAGTACTAACATTAAGAAGATTTGGACACTGACTGATTAGAGCAGACTCAATCAAATTCCTTTCCCCGAAATCCCCACAATTGGTAATGCTTTTTGCCCCATTCCAGTTAATATTGTGATCGCATAAACTCGTATGTAGATACAATGCATTAGACGTTTGGGCAGTTCTAATACTATAAGCATGTTGTGACAACCGCAATTGTAAGGACTTTCCTGTTTGTCCAAGGTACACAGAATCACAATCATTGCAGGGAATCGAATACACACAACCTGCTGTATCAGGTGAGTTTTTTATTAAATTGGATTTGATCGTACTTTTAGTGAACACCAAATTTATATTAAGTTTCTTAAAAATCAGAGACAATTTTTCAAGTCCACTCGCATAAGGTACCACCAATGAGTTAATAATTTTTGGTTTCGCCTTAGGGAAGTGATTATAAAACGTACGCTTGGCTTGTACAAACGAGAAATCCAAAAACCTCTTAGGATATTGTAAACTCTTCCCAATTTCATATATTTTAGCAATCTCTTCATCAAAAAACTCAGGGCTGCAAATCCTCAAAGCTCGTAGAAACATTCCTGAAAATACTGCCTGTTTAACTTTACTATGATGATTCGAATAAAAATGAACATACGACCCCACGTTGGTAGGTTTCCTATACACATTCAATTTGAACTTTCTAGTGACTCTATGAATCATAATGTCCAAAAACGGAAGAGTACCATTCTCCTCAGTCTCACAAGTGAATTTTATTGAAGGTACCGAAGAATTAAGTTCATTAAGAAAAACTATCTGGTCTTTGTTGCACGGCCATAAGCACAAAATATCATCAACATACCTAAACCAAACTACATTAGCCGGGATAATCCTGGATAAGATTTTTGTTTCAAAGAATTCCATATACAAATTGGTTAAAACTGGGGACAGGGGATTGCCCATCGCCATACCAAATGTTTGTTTGAAAAATTTTCCATTAAAACTAAAATAATTGTCTTTTATACACAATTTAATAAGTTCCAATACTTTATTGGTCTGCAAGCTCAAATTATATTTAGGTAGTTCCTCACGTAGAAATTCTAACAGATCATCAACAGGAACTTTAGTGAATAAAGAGGTCACATCGAAACTTATAAGTTTAAAATCAAAATTTAAATTCAGTGTGGATAGCTTATTAACTAAGTCCACATTGTTTGTCAAGTGTGAGTTGGAAATAGTACCAACTATAGGGGACAAAACTTTGACTAACCACTTAGAGAGTTTATAAGCCGCCGAACCAATTGAACTAATAATCGGCCTTGCCGGATTATATGGCTTATGAGTTTTTATAAGACCATACATGTAAGGAAGAGAGGGGGATCGACTTGTTAGCCTAGATATCAACTCTTTATCGCCTTTACACACAGTTTTGAGAGTTTTGTTAAAATGTGCAATCACTTTTTCAGTAGGACCTCTGTTAACCAATAGAAGTTAGTTATCCCTGTCTTCCAAGACAGTTAGTTATCCCTGTCTTCCAAGACAGGGATAACTAACTTATATATATATATATATATATATCATAGGAAGGGAGTACCACCTCTAGCTGGAAGAAGGGGGACCCATAGCCTCGGAGGAAACCACGCATAACGCATTAGAGGGAATGTTTAGATCCCCTCCAATACAGTTTCTGTGTGCTTTTCTCCTACCACCCCCTTCCTTGAATATTTTTTGTGCTTTATTATGCATTTGATGGTTACAAGATATACATGGATTGATACAAAAATAATAATGCAAAAAGGTGCTTAAAGGTTATGGATCTCTTGAAGAACACAACAATGGGAAACATTGATGAATGTCACAGACGGGTTCGATCATTGTTGCAAGTCAAACACTTCTTCGAATTCCTCTGAAGTTGGACTAGTGCCCAAGACGCAACAGGCATTTCCCCTCTGAATCGCAACACTGAGGCGCTGGAACAAGAAACTTTTTGCTCTCTGGTCTTTTGTAGCGCTGATCAATTTGTCCCCCAATTCCTTCAGGAACTTCAATGCACATTTTCCCCACGAACCGAGGGTCTCCGAGCCGATCGGAACAAAGCTGTAGCAGTGTGCTAGACCTCTGTATTTAATAATTTTCTTATATATATATATATATATATATATATATATATATATATATATATATATAATGTGAGGTGAAACATAGAGGCTGCAGAAGGCTTATTGGCCCCATACGAGGCATCTCCTATCTAAACACAAAGATTAATCCAGTGTAATTGGCCTGTTATGTTGGACATTGTCTTCTGTGTTGGCATCGATATGTTCTTGTCTTGTCCTTACTCTCATGGTGGGTAGAGTAAATAGTTCCGTGATTTGGGTGTTCATGGTAGGTCGCTCTATTCTTATGTGAATTGCCTCAAGAATTTGTAATCTTCTTACATCTTGGGTTTTGTCTATTATGCAGGTATTCTTGTTCAACATTTCTCTTGTTAGAGTAATGTCATGGCAAAATATATATATATATATATATATATATATATATATATATATATATATATATATATATATATATATATATATATATATATATATATAAACAAAAATGGAAATGTTCGTTACTTCAAAATCGCCAATCTCCGAAAGTTCTTCACCGATTGCTTTGAAATTTTCACACAACATTCCATTCGTATCCGAGCAGGTTTATATATACAACCTATATATATGTCACGTCTGTGACGGTAAAAAAAAACATGCTTTTTCTGAAAAACTGTGTTTTTCATGTGAGGGAAATCTTCAAAACCTCTTTGCCGATTGCTTTGAAATTCAAATAGGCGCGTCTTTTTATATATCTACTATATACATGTTTCACCTGTGACAGGAAAAAACATGTTTTTTTTTTTTTTAAACAGCGCCATCTGTTGGAAGTAAGAGCAACACACGCTGTAATCTCTGAAAGATCTTCACCAATTGCTTTGAAATTTTGAAACACCGTTGCATTCGAATAGGCGCATCTTTTTATATACCTACTATATAGATGCCACGCCTGTGACAGGTAAACAAATGCGTTTTTGAAAAACAGCGCCATCTGTTGCACATAATGGCAACATGCACGCTATACTAAATATGTCACAAATTCCATTTCAATGTTTCCGATTGCATTGATAAATTTTATTTTCATAGATTTCGATTTATTTTATTTTTTATTGAATTATTTTGTGTGACATTGTGTTGGAATTGAGCTGTGTTGTTTACCATACCGTTCATTTCGTAAGTATAACTATAGATGCCACACCTGTGGCAGGTAAAACTATGCTTTTCTTGAAAAACAGCGCCATCTGTTGCATGTAAGTGCAACACACATGCTGTACTAGATATGTTACAATTCTATTTCAATGTTTCTGATTCCATTGATATATTGAATTTTCAAAGATTTTTATTCATTTTCATTTTGATTTAATTATTTTGTGTGAATTGCATAGGAATTGAGCTGCGTTGTTTACCATATCGTTCATTTCTTGAGTATAGTTTATTTTTATATTTTTATATATTTTTTCTTATTTTCATTTCATTTTTTAACTGTTTTTCTTATATTTCAGTGATGGGAACATCAGATCACTTGATGTTCCAAATTTTCTGATGGGAACATCAGACCATTTAGGAAGGCATCCGACGAGGGAGTGGGGAATAGTTGGGAGGCCGAGGAGACGGGTGAGGGGGGATTGGTGGGGAGGACTGGGGGACAGGGATGGTTGCTGTGGCTCAGCAACGCGTGGCCGGGTACTGCTAATAATCTATATAAATAAAAATGGAAATGTTTGTTTGTTCAAAATCGATAATCTCCAAAAGTTCTTCACCGATTGCTTTGAAATTTTCACACACAGTTCCATTCGCATCCGGGCAGGTTTTTATATACATACTGTATAGATGTCACGTCTGTGACGGGAAAGAACTTTTTTTTTTAAACTGTGTTTTTCATGTGAAGGAAATCTTCGAAATCTCTTTACCAATTGTTTAGAAATTTTGACATAACGTTGCATTCGAACAGACAAGTGTTTTTATATACCTACTATTTAGATGCCACACCTGTGACAGGTAAAAACATGCTCTTTTGGAAAAACAGCGCCATCTGTTGCACGTAAGAGCAACACACACAATTTAAAATACGTTACAATTTCATTTCAGTGTTTCCGATTGCATTGATAAATTGATTTTTCATAGTGTTTGATTTATTTTCATTTTGTTTTAATTATTTTGTGTGACATTGCCTTGGAATTGAGCTGCGTTGTTTACCATAGTGTTCATTTCGTGGGTATAGTATATTTGTTTCATTTTTCATTGTTTTTCATTTCGTGTTCTTAACTGTTCTTATTTTTCAGTGCAATTGGTGGTGAAATTGAGCTGTGTCGATTGATCTGCATTTAAATTGAAATATTTCGTTATTATTTTTTTGTTTTGTTTTGAAAACAAGAAAATGGAAAATACGTTTATTTCACAGCTGCAAATGTGCAACAAACAGCTATGAATCCACCGGTTACAACGGTTACTGCTTTCCTCACGTTATGTCAAAATGACGCATTTGCAAAAACCCTGCTGTATTCGGAAGTGCCTACGTATTACACGTGGAATGCCAGTAGAAAATCATTTGAACGACGCAAACAAGGAGAGCGAGTCGACGGACAACTTGGCATATTCAAATAAACTACGATAGGCAGACATCCACTGTGCATCCCAATCAAGATTAATGCTTTTTTCTTCGCATGCTGATGGTAAATGTGCCTGGATCAACGTCTTCCAGCAATTGAGACTTGTCAACATCGTAACACATGTCACTTCCCGTAGTGCATGACTTGCTTGGTATTAATTGGAGAACGACCGACACTGGGATGAATGCATTAATGACGCGTCTAACACGTCACATCCAAATCAAAATCATGCATTGTTTGCAATCATATTGACCGCCTGGTCTCCGTCTCCAACAAAGTTATGAGAGAAATATAAATTGCACATGGCTGAAGATATTGTACGTCGAATACGCAAGGAAAATTCAAATATGAATATGGATTTCACAGCAGAAATCTACAACGAAGCGTTGATAATGACTGAAGATTTGTGCTTAGAAATCGCAAAGTTCTCAATCAATTGGAAATGCCATCACTGAATCGATCTGCTGCAGCTTCGTTCGATGTAGAATTGCGTCGTGAAGAAAGTAACAACACGGGTGATCAGTTGTCGTATGTGCAATCAAATATTCCTAATCTAACGCTCAAGTGAAAAAGCATTTACAATCAAATAAATAAAACTATCAATAATGGGCTTGAGAAATTTTCTTAGATGCGCCAGGAAGAACTGGTAAAACCTTTTTAATTAGACTGATTCTGGCAGCATTTCGAGCCCAAAATGGCATAGTCTTAGCTCTTGCATCGTCCGGAATAGCTGCGACATTGCTACCAAGTGGAAGAACTGCTACCTCGGCTTTGAAATTGCCATTGAACATACAATTCATTGAAACTCCCACGTGCAACATTTCAAAAGCATCCGGCACACGAACTTAACAATATTATTCAGTCTAACATTCAAAGCGAGGCCGGCACATTCAAGTTCGTCGACACTGTTGAGGAAGCAGATGAAGCGTTTATTTATCCAACAGAATTTTTTAATTCAATCGATCTGCCAGGGATACCATCACACGTATGTCAATTGAAAATCGGCGTGCCAATTATCATGATCAACCAGCCAAAACTTTGCAACGCCACGCGGCTTACAGTAAAAAAAATTAATCAGCGACGTCGTAGAAGTAACAATCTTGACAGGACCTTTCAAATGTCAAGATGTCCTAATTCCTCGCATTCCTATGATTCCAACAGATATGCCATTTCAGTTTTAGAGATTGTAATTTCCAAGTCGATTGGCGTTTGTAATCACCATCAACAAAGCTCAGGGACAACATTTAGAATTGTGCAGTTTATATCTAGACGAGGATTGCATCTCACATGGGAAATTATATTTTGCGTGTTTTAGAGTCGGCAAACCAGACAGTCTCTATATCTCCACAGAGAATGGAACAACAAAAATTATTGTATACCCACAAGCATTGTAAAATTGAACATATTAGAAACGTGTGCTTTCCCTTTTCTTTTTTTTCCTACTTACCCAGACTGAGCCACTGCAACGTGTGGCTGGTACTGCTAGTATTTAACATAAATAGCTACAAAACATTTAAGATTTATTAAAAAATATATGTCTGGAAGCTAAATCAACTCCATAGGACAATAGTTTTGTTATATTTATGTCAAAATGACATAGTTGAACAGATATACAAGATTTAGACCGAGAACACCCCAACCAGGACAAAATGATATCCTTCAAAAGGCTAGAAAAACAAATAATTCTCCTCCAGATGCACCAGGCGGCCTCCGAAGACGACTTGGAACATCCTCAATTGCACGACTCATTAATCATTAGCTCTACTGATCTACCAGAAGAACTACAAGGTGAGAACTGCTGTGACAAAGCCCATGACCTAATTAATTCAAAGTTGAAAGTTAACGTTTATATCAAATCAGCCTTGAGGATAGAAAAAAATCAGCCTTCAGGATAGAAAAAAATCAGCCTTCAGGATAGAAAAAACCAGAATCTGGAAAAATCTCATTAGTGACTGAGCCTTACCTAGCCTAACCTTGTCCAAGATGCTAGCGTGCACTCCATTGGTTAAATAATTATCTATCATCGTGAAAGTTCGCAACATTACAGTAAAGTCTCCATGTACTTACTTAAGCATCTTCTTCAGTATTTTAATGAATGCTAACTCGTTTGTATTATTATATCTATTATCTATAAGTTTAATGGTAATTGAATAAAGATTAATTAATTAAAATTATATTTGTTTTAATGTTATATTAAGGGTAGGATCATAATTAAGCTAATTATAAATAATTATCTTTTAGATTATATTATATTAAGATTACATTATGTTAAGATTCTATAATATTAAGATTAAATTAATAAGTATTAATTAATTAAGATTATATTCATAAGTATTATTTAATTTAAATTATCTTTGTCATTTTTATTAATTCCATAATATTTTTGGATACTAATTTTGTCAATCTTTATTGAGTCTTTAATTTTACTTGTAATTTGTATCCTACTTGCCTAATTATATTGATTTTATTTCATTTTTAACTTGTTCCTATTACCTTAGTCTGGATACTGAAATTGGAAGTTGTTGTAAGTGAATCATAGGCATAATCCTATGTTGGTGGGCTTAGTATATACGTTGGTATATATACTAAGTATATATATACTTAGTATATATATATACTAAGTATATATACTAAGTATATATACTTAGTATATATACTTAGTATATATACTAAGTAACCTCTTTAAGCACCAACGTATATACTATGCCCACCAAAATAGGATTATGCCTGAACGGTAGAAGTGAGTGCCCCCAAAGATACAAAGCCAGTGTTCTCAATGCTTATATTCGCCGAGCGCTTACCCACTGCTCCGAATGGAGCAACGTGAGTAGAGAGTTTGAAAGAGTAACTCAGGTATTGGTGAACAACGGATATAGCAACGCGGAAATAAACGCTGCTATAAGAAGACACTTGGACCGTTGGTATAATCCTGAACCTAGAACAGAAACCACAATTTCTCCAATAAAATTATATTACAAATCAACCATGCACAGTGAACATATAAAAGAGGAAAGAATAATGAAAGAAATAATTCGTAAAGGAGTAAAAAGCATTACTCCTAACCAAAACATAAACCTGATAATATTCTACAAAACCAAGAAGACTTCCGAACTCCTTATCAAAAACAGCCCGAAGCCGACGGAGAACCCTCTACAGCAGTCAAGCGTTGTATACATGTACACTTGCCCCCACGAAGGATGTAACCTTCAATCTAATTACATAGGTATGACGTCGACCAAGCTGACGAGGCGTTTGACATGTCATCTTCAATCCGGTGCCCCCAGGAATCACATGAGACAAGCCCATGACATCACCCTAACAAGAGAAATGTTAAACAAAAATACCTGTATAATAGACAAAACCCAAGATGCAAGAAGATTACATATTCTTGAAGCAATTCACATAAGAATAGAACAACCAACCATGAACACCCAAATCAAGGAACTATTTACTCTACCCACCATGAGAGTAAGGACAAGACCAGAACATAACGATGCCAACACAGAAGACACTGTTCAACATAACAGGCCAATTACACTGGATTAATCTTTGTATGTGGATAGCAGCTGCCTCGTATGGGCCAATAGGCCTTCCGCAGTTACCTTTATTCTTATGTTCTTATGTGCTTCACCCCCATTTATCCCTTATGTATCCCCCATGTTTTTACCTTTATTGTCTTATCACCTGACCCAGTGCGGGTATAAATGAACCAGTTCTGTAAATTCTTTTCATTTTAGAATGAACCATGGAGGTTCGAAACGTTGTGCAAATTGCATAAATAAGTGTAATACGTTCTATAGTTATTCACTTTTTTCTTCACCTTGAAATTACGAAAATGAGTTTTGGAGAACTCCTTTTTCAGCTAAGCCCTGATGCTAAGAAAATAGTTAGAGGGATAGAAGCCCTAAATCAGAAGATAGTAAATACAGAGTATGCGGTCATATTCAATAATATATATATATATATATATATATATATATATATATATATATATATATATATATATATATTGAATATGACCGCATACTCTGTATTTACTATCTTCTGATTTAGGGCTTCTATCCCTCTAACTATTTTCTTATATGTATATATATATATATATATATATATATATATATATATATATATATGTATATATGTATATATGTATATATATATATATATATATATGTATATATGTATATATGTATATATGTATATATATATATATATGTATATATGTATATATATATATGTATATATATATATATATATATATATATATATATATATATATATATATATAAATATATATGTATATATAAATATATATGTATATATAAATATATATGTATATATAAATATATATGTATATATAAATATATATGTATATATAAATATATATGTATATATAAATATATATGTATGATATATGAAATATATATGAAATGATAAAGCTACCCATTTCATTATGTATGAGGTCAATTTTTTTTTATTGGAGTTAAAATTAACGTAGATATATGACCGAACCTAACCAAGCCTACCTAACCTAACCTAACCTATCTTTATAGGTTAGGTTTGGTTAGGTAGCCGAAAAAGTTAGGTTAGGTTAGGTAGGTTAGGTAGTCGAAAAACAATTAATTCATGAAAACTTGGCTTATTAGGCAAATCGGGCCTTGCATAGTAGGCTGAGAAGTGCGTTCTGGCTACTAGGTACGACATATATATATATATGTATATATGTCGTACCTAGTAGCCAGAACTCACTTCTCAGCCTACTATGCGAGGCCCGATTTGCCTAATAAGCCAAGTTTTACTGAATTAATATATTTTCTCTAATTTTTTTCTTATGAAATGATAAAGCTACCCATTTCATTATGTATGAGGTCAATTTTTTTTTATTGGAGTTAAAATTAACGTAGATATATGACCGAACCTAACCAACCCTACCTAACCTAACCTAACCTATCTCTATAGGTTAGGTTAGGTTAGGTAGCCGAAAACGTTAGGTTAGGTTAGGTAGGTTAGGTTGTCGAAAAAACATTAATTCTTTAAAACTAGGCTTATTAGGCAAATCAGACCTTGCGTAGTAGGCTGAGAAGTGAGTTCTGGCTACTAGGTACGACATATATATATATATATATATATATTATTAAATATGACCGAAAAAGTAAGATTAATAATTCTAACACGAATTTTCTCAATCTTTCGTACATTTCGTTTCACTGTTGGAGGTAAATAAAAAATCAATTCTCCAAAATTCATTTTTATTTCTAGTCTGACGCGATACGAGCGCGTTTCGTAAAACTTATTACATTTTCAAAGACTTTAGTTCACAAATACACAGCTGAATAGAACTTACGCATCTCCGATTTTATATCTACATTTGAGTGAGGTGGAAGGGGTGATGTGGCATTAACACAAGACAGAACAAGATGTGGTATTAATAGGGTATTAATTTCATCAACACAAGACAGAACAAGAGTATTAATAGGGTATTAATTTCATCAACACAAGACAGGCACTAAAGAGGCACCCTTCTTGAGCCCGGATGGGCACATGTATAAGCAAGTAGATGGGGTCGCCATGGGTTCTCCCCTAGGTGTCCTGTTTGCAAACTTCTACATGGGTTCCATCGAGCGAAAAGTCTTAGTCGACATGAACTTGAAACCGGCCATATACTGCAGGTATGTTGACGACATTTTTACACAGGTACCTGATGTCAGACATCTGCAGGAGCTGAAGGAGGCATTTGAGCAGAGTTCCGTGCTGCGTTTCACTTACGAGATGGAAAAGGATGGGAAGCTGCCCTTTCTAGATGTAACAGTCATGGAAAAGAGCGGAGGTTTCCACACTGCAGTCTACACTAAGGAAACGAACATAGGAATGTGCCTAAATGCCAACAGCGACTGCCCAGACAGGTACAAGAGGAGTGTTGTTAACGCATATGTCGACCGTGCTCTCAGCCACAGCTCAGAATGGAAGCAAGTCGACGAAGAACTCTGTAGGGTAAGGCAGGTCCTAGTCAACAACGGCTTCTCCAATGGTTTAGTCGAAGACATCATAAGAAGGAAAGTGAAACGCCATGCAACCTCTGAAGAGACAACTAACACAACACCTATACCCCCTATTAGACTATTTTACAGGAACTTCTTTTCCACAGCTCATAAAACAGAGGAAAGGGTCCTGAAAGATATTGTTAATAGAAACGTTATCCCTACAGACAAAAATCAGAGGATACAACTGACGATTTACTATAAAACCAGAAAAATGGCCAGCCTACTCATGAGAAACTCTCCAGACACAAAACAGAACGATTTAAAAGAGACTAACGTCGTCTATGCCTTCAAATGCCCTCTTGGGGACTGTAAGCTCCAAAAAACCCAGTATATAGGCAAGACAACAACATCTCTTTCTAGGCGTTTAACGATGCATAAGCAACAGGGCTCCATTAAGGAACATATAATCTCTTCCCACAACCAAACCATCGCCAGAGAAATCCTAGTAAACAACACAGAAATCATCGATAGATACAGCGATAGCAGGCGGCTTGACGTTTGCGAGGCACTACACATCAAGAAGTCAACACCAGCAATCAACAGCCAATTAATGCACAACTATATTCTACCCACCTCAAGACTCCGCTCCAATATAGAAGCATCAAGAAATATGGACCAATAGGCTTTCTACAAACACTTCTATTCGATACCCATTGTTTCGTGTTCTGTCTTGTGTTGATGAAATTAATACCCTATTAATGCCACCTCTTGTTCTGTCTTGTGTTGATGAAATTAATACCCTATTAATGCCACCTCACCCCATCCACCTCACTAAAATGTAGATATAAAATCGGAGATGCGTAAGTTCTATTCTGTACAGGCAGTCAGATCAGTGATCGATTATGCCGCACCTGCACTCACAAATCTATCACACCAACAGTGGAAAAAGCTTGAAGTTGCCCAAAACAATGCTATGGGAGCTGCACTGGGAGCCCCCATGTGGACCAGGCTTGAAACTCTTAGACTGGAGACGGGTTGCCCTCTCTACAAGAAAGAATATCACAAAGGACAGCTACAATTATCAGTAAGATAAATATTTCTTCTGATCCAATCCCAGTACAGCAGGCCTTGGTGGTTGGACTAGGCCAAAACAATGGAAACTCTTAGGTTGCAAGAGCAGGAAAAGTCCTAAACACACTACATTTAAAAAACATGATTCTTGATAGAGAGGGTGATCATCCACACCCAAATTACACTCCTTCCGCGCCGTGGGAAGAGCCTACTTTCAAAATAGTAATAGAAAGTCTCCCAATGAAAAAGGCTGCCTATGATCCGACAATCCTAAGGCGCATAATAGAAGAGCAAATGTATAGCATAGCAGTAGCAGGAGCCACCCACATCTTCACAGACGGATCGGTGGACACAGAAAATGAGAGTGCTGGCGCTGCTCTTTGCACGACCAGCGTTCAGGCATATTGGAGACTGGGAGGACTAGTATCATCAACCCAAACTGAGCTGTTTGCCATACAACAGGCATTCGCATATGTGATTGCACAAAACACTCAAAATGCAATCATACACAGAGACTCAAAAGCTGCACTTCAAATACTAGGACAAAAACAGTGGAAAGATAATGTGGAAATAATTACCACCATTTTGTATCAAGGAGCAGTCGCTAAAGGCAAAGGCCTCAACATAACTTTAAACTGGATCCCATCCCATATTGGAATCCCATTAAATGAAAAAGCTGATGAAATTGCTAAATTGGCAACTCGTCATCCAGTGATACATAAAACAATTCAACCCAGCCTAGAAAACATAAAAAACATCATCACCAAAAAACTCTCACATCTCAACAAAGCCTACCTGCACCAAAGAATAGCTGAAGGTTCGCCATCTGCAACATGGTATCTTCAGGCAACCAAATTAGAAAGGTTAAATATCCCAATAGGAATCCACAGGGAAATAGCAGTTAGGCTATATAGACTACGTCTAGGTTACAGATGCAACTGGGAGATTGGTGAACCCCGACAGAGAGAGTGCATCTTCTGCCAAACTGTCACAGAAAAGCCATTACTTCACTATCTTCTGGAATGTAAAGCAACCAATGACCTTAGAAGAGCTTTAAGAGTTCCTGAATCATGCAGTGGCCACCCTAAAGCCACCAACACAGCCACTCTCCTGGTCAACAAAGGTGTCCAGCAGCTGGACACCCTCATAAAGACTGTGAAGCAGTATCCTCCCCCACGATAACAGCCTGATGGTTAAATGCAACCTCAGAATACTGAGAAAAAAAAAATTGTACCACTTACGGGCTATTCATGCCCGTGCCACCTCTTGGGTGGCTTAATCTTTATCAATCAGTTCTATTCACGGGAGACATCTCCCGTCACGCAGGTGCAGTCGCACCTCCACAGATCTCCAGTATCAGCTCTTGATACTGGTAATGGCTCGAAAGGGCCACCACTTACGGGCTATTCATGCTCGTGCCACCTTTTGGGTGGCTTAATCTTCATCAATCAATCAGTTCTATTCAGTTGTGTGTTTGTAAACTAAAGTTTTTGAAAATGTAATAAGTTTTACGAAACGCGCTCGTGTCGCGTCAGACTAGAAATAAAAAAGAATTTTGGAGAATTGATTTTTGATTTACCTCCAACAGTGAAAAGAAATGTACGAAAGATTGAGAAAATTCGTGTTAGAATTATTAATCTTACTTTTTCGGTCATATTTAATAATATATATATATAAATAATAATAAATAATAATAATAAATATGTTTATTCAGGTAAGGTACATACATACAAGTGATGTTACATTAATGGATTGATAAATAGATAGAGTTAGTACATACAATGCCTAAAGCCACTATTACGCAATGCGTTTCGGGCAAGAAAAACATTAATATCTAGAACTTAATACTAATTGAGCATAAAGAATAAAAAGTGTTGAAAACAAATACAAATAAAGATAAAAAAAGGGGGAACCTGACTGAAAAAGCAGCACAAATACAATAGGTTGACAGTGTTGATTAAAAAAAAAAAATAATAATAAAATAACAGACATGGGTTGACAATAGAGGAGTGAGGTAGGTTACAGGGAATTTATTAGGTAGTGTTTAGTTTTTATCTTAAACTGGTTGAGAGAGGTACAGTCTTTAACATGGTTGGGAAGGTCATTCCACATTCTGGGTCTCTTGATTTGTAGAGCATTTCTAGTTTGATTAAGTCGTACTCTAGGAATATCAAAACTGTATTTATTCCTGGTGTGGTGCTCATGGGTTCTGTTACAACCTTCAATGAAGCTTTTGAGGTCAGGATTGGCATTACAGTTCAGCGTTTTATATATGTATAATACACAAGAGAGAATGTGCAGTGACTTAATATCTAACATATTCAGAGATTTGAGTAAGGGTACCGAGTGATGTCTGGGGCCAGAGTTGGATATTGTCCTAATAGCAGCTTTGTGTTGGGTAATAAGAGGACGTAAATGATTTTGGGTAGTAGAACCCCAAGCACAAATACCATAGTTGAGGTATGGATATATATATATATATATATATATACCTTCCAGTAGCTGGCATAACTAGTATGCTTTAACCCACTACGCCATCAGACCTTACAAAAGAAGTAGATAGTTCGAGATATATATCTCAAACATCTCCACCTCCCGAAGGCACCAGATGAGTGAGGGGTCAGTCTGCATTTTTCGTCAAGCCACTGTCAATGTGAGAGAACTCGTGTCCAGCTTATAAGCCTATACTTGCATAAACCACAAGTGAAGATTAACAATCTTTGGACAACACCCACCAGTGGGACTCGAACCCAGAAAGCACAACTACCTTCCAGTAGCTGGCATAACTAGTATGCTTTAACCCACTACGCCATCAGACCTTACAAAAGAAGTAGATAGTTCGAGATATATATCTCAAACATCTCCACCTCCCGAAGGCACCAGATGAGTGAGGGGTCAGTCTGCATTTTTCGTCAAGCCACTGTCAATGTGAGAGAACTCGTGTCCAGCTTATAAGCCTATACTTGCATAAACCACAAGTGAAGATTAACAATCTTTGGACAACACCCACCAGTGGGACTCGAACCCAGAAAGCACAACTACCTTCCAGTAGCTGGCATAACTAGTATGCTTTAACCCACTACGCCATCAGACCTTACAAAAGAAGTAGATAGTTCGAGATATATATCTCAAACATCTCCACCTCCCGAAGGCACCAGATGAGTGAGGGGTCAGTCTGCATTTTTCGTCAAGCCACTGTCAATGTGAGAGAACTCGTGTCCAGCTTATAAGCCTATACTTGCATAAACCACAAGTGAAGATTAACAATCTTTGGACAACACCCACCAGTGGGACTCGAACCCAGAAAGCACAACTACCTTCCAGTAGCTGGCATAACTAGTATGCTTTAACCCACTACGCCATCAGACCTTACAAAAGAAGTAGATAGTTCGAGATATATATCTCAAACATCTCCACCTCCCGAAGGCACCAGATGAGTGAGGGGTCAGTCTGCATTTTTCGTCAAGCCACTGTCAATGTGAGAGAACTCGTGTCCAGCTTATAAGCCTATACTTGCATAAACCACAAGTGAAGATTAACAATCTTTGGACAACACCCACCAGTGGGACGCGAACCCAGAAAGCACAACTACCTTCCAGTAGCTGGCATAACTAGTATGCTTTAACCCACTACGCCATCAGACCTTACAAAAGAAGTAGATAGTTCGAGATATATATCTCAAACATCTCCACCTCCCGAAGGCACCAGATGAGTGAGGGGTCAGTCTGCATTTTTCGTCAAGCCACTGTCAATGTGAGAGAACTCGTGTCCAGCTTATAAGCCTATACTTGCATAAACCACAAGTGAAGATTAACAATCTTTGGACAACACCCACCAGTGGGACTCGAACCCAGAAAGCACAACTACCTTCCAGTAGCTGGCATAACTAGTATGCTTTAACCCACTACGCCATCAGACCTTACAAAAGAAGTAGATAGTTCGAGATATATATCTGAAACATCTCCACCTCCCGAAGGCACCAGATGAGTGAGGGGTCAGTCTGCATTTTTCGTCAAGCCACTGTCAATGTGAGAGAACTCGTGTCCAGCTTATAAGCCTATACTTGCATAAACCACAAGTGAAGATTAACAATCTTTGGACAACACCCACCAGTGGGACTCGAACCCAGAAAGCACAACTACCTTCCAGTAGCTGGCATAACTAGTATGCTTTAACCCACTACGCCATCAGACCTTACAAAAGAAGTAGATAGTTCGAGATATATATCTCAAATATCTCCACCTCCCGAAGGCTAATTGGTCGATAGTTAGACGCAAGTGATCTATCTCCTTTCTTAAAAACTGGTATCACATTAGCAACTTTCCAAAACTCTGGCACTCTGCCTGACTCTATTGATTTATTAAATATGGTTGACAGTGGGTCACAAAGCTCCTCTTTGCATTCTTTAAGCACCCTGGCAAACACTTCATCCGGCCCTGGGGATTTGTTTGGTTTGAGTTTTACTATTTGTTTAAGAACATCCTCCCTGGTAACTGCTAAACTCGTCAACCTGTCCTCGTCCCCACCCACATAGACTTGTTCGGCTGAAGGCATATTGTTAAGTTCCTCTTTAGTAAATACAGATACAAAATATTTATTAATAATACTACTCATCTCTTCATCACTATCTGTTATTTGACCTGTCTCAGTTTTTAATGGACCTATTCTTTCCCTAGTCTTAGTACGATATAACTGAAAAAACCCTTTAGGATTTGTCTTTGCTTGCCCTGCTATGCGAACTTCATAGTTTCTTTTTGCTTTCCTTATCTCTTTTTTAACGTTTCTAACCAGTTGTACGAATTCCTGTTCTAAAGTGACCTCCCCATTTTTAATCCTTTTGTACCAAGCTCTCTTTTTACCTATAAGGTTCTTCAAATTCTTTGTTATCCACTTTGGGTCATTGGTATTCGATCTATTCAATTTGTATGGTATACTACGTTCCTGTGCTTTGTTTAGAATATTCTTAAATAAGTGATATATTGAATCCACATCGAAATCCCCATTTACGTCACCTATCGCTGGGTTCATGTCTCGCTCCAAGACCGGCCCCCACCCCATACCCAAGACTTTCCAATCAATTTGACCCAAAAAATTTCTAAGGCTATTAAAATCAGCTTTTCGAAAATCTGGCACTTTAACAGAATTTTCTCCTACAGGTCTATTCCATTCTATGCTAAATCTGATTTCTTTGTGATCACTGTTCCCTAGCTCACTCCCTATTTCGATGTCATTAATTTGTGTTTCCCTGTTAGTTAACACTAAATCTAAAATATTATTTTCCCGTGTTGGTTCCTTAATGTGTTGCGTAAGAAAGCAATCGTCAATTAATTCTAGAAAATCTTCTGCTTCATTATTCCCTGTTTTGTTCAACCAGTTTATTCCACTAAAATTAAAGTCACCCAAGACGTAAATACTGTTTGATCTAGATGCCCTAGATATTTCATCCCATAGATGCTTTGCTTCCATTCTGTCTAAATTTGGTGGCCTATATATAACTCCTATTATAATATTATTAGCTTTTTCGTATAATTCTATCCAAATAGTTTCTGTGTGTGGCTCAGTTTTGATTCCCTCTTTGAGACTACATTTCAAATTGTCCCTAACATATATGGCTACTCCCCCTCCTCGTCTAATATATCTATCTGTGTGAAATAGTTTAAATACATTTATTTGATATTCAGCTAATAGTTCTCTATTTTCTACATTCATCCACGTTTCGGTAAGTGCAATAATATCTATTTTTTTCTGTGCAGACAAGAGCATTTAATTCGTTAATTTTATTTCTTAGACTTCTACTGTTAGTGTAATATACCCTAAGTGAATTGTTATTTTGAGGCCCTTCTCTTTCCCTGATCATTTTGCCAATTCTTTTCTCCCACGAACACATACTTTTATTACCTCCTTCCTTCAAATCAATTCCCATACCTCTATCAGCTAAGTGGGTTAAAGCATACTAGTTATGCCAGCTACTGGAAGGTAGTTGTGCTTTCTGGGTTCGAGTCCCACTGGTGGGTGTTGTCCAAAGATTGTTTATCTTCACTTGTGGTTTATGCAAGTATAGGCTTATAAGCTGGACACGAGTTCTCTCACATTGACAGTGGCTTGACGAAAAATGCAGACTGACCCCTCACTCATCTGGTGCCTTCGGGAGGTAGAGATGTTTGAGATATATATCTCGAACTATCTACTTCTTTTGTAAGGTCTGATGGCGTAGTGGGTTAAAGCATACTAGTTATGCCAGCTACTGGAAGGTAGTTGTGCTTTCTGGGTTCGAGTCCCACTGGTGGGTGTTGTCCAAAGATTGTTTATCTTCACTTGTGGTTTATGCAAGTATAGGCTTATAAGCTGGACACGAGTTCTCTCACATTGACAGTGGCTTGACGAAAAATGCAGACTGACCCCTCACTCATCTGGTGCCTTCGGGAGGTAGAGATGTTTGAGATATATATCTCGAACTATCTACTTCTTTTGTAAGGTCTGATGGCGTAGTGGGTTAAAGCATACTAGTTATGCCAGCTACTGGAAGGTAGTTGTGCTTTCTGGGTTCGAGTCCCACTGGTGGGTGTTGTCCAAAGATTGTTTATCTTCACTTGTGGTTTATGCAAGTATAGGCTTATAAGCTGGACACGAGTTCTCTCACATTGACAGTGGCTTGACGAAAAATGCAGACTGACCCCTCACTCATCTGGTGCCTTCGGGAGGTAGAGATGTTTGAGATATATATCTCGAACTATCTACTTCTTTTGTAAGGTCTGATGGCGTAGTGGGTTAAAGCATACTAGTTATGCCAGCTACTGGAAGGTAGTTGTGCTTTCTGGGTTCGAGTCCCACTGGTGGGTGTTGTCCAAAGATTGTTTATCTTCACTTGTGGTTTATGCAAGTATAGGCTTATAAGCTGGACACGAGTTCTCTCACATTGACAGTGGCTTGACGAAAAATGCAGACTGACCCCTCACTCATCTGGTGCCTTCGGGAGGTAGAGATGTTTGAGATATATATCTCGAACTATCTACTTCTTTTGTAAGGTCTGATGGCGTAGTGGGTTAAAGCATACTAGTTATGCCAGCTACTGGAAGGTAGTTGTGCTTTCTGGGTTCGAGTCCCACTGGTGGGTGTTGTCCAAAGATTGTTTATCTTCACTTGTGGTTTATGCAAGTATAGGCTTATAAGCTGGACACGAGTTCTCTCACATTGACAGTGGCTTGACGAAAAATGCAGACTGACCCCTCACTCATCTGGTGCCTTCGGGAGGTAGAGATGTTTGAGATATATATCTCGAACTATCTACTTCTTTTGTAAGGTCTGATGGCGTAGTGGGTTAAAGCATACTAGTTATGCCAGCTACTGGAAGGTAGTTGTGCTTTCTGGGTTCGAGTCCCACTGGTGGGTGTTGTCCAAAGATTGTTTATCTTCACTTGTGGTTTATGCAAGTATAGGCTTATAAGCTGGACACGAGTTCTCTCACATTGACAGTGGCTTGACGAAAAATGCAGACTGACCCCTCACTCATCTGGTGCCTTCGGGAGGTAGAGATGTTTGAGATATATATCTCGAACTATCTACTTCTTTTGTAAGGTCTGATGGCGTAGTGGGTTAAAGCATACTAGTTATGCCAGCTACTGGAAGGTAGTTGTGCTTTCTGGGTTCGAGTCCCACTGGTGGGTGTTGTCCAAAGATTGTTTATCTTCACTTGTGGTTTATGCAAGTATAGGCTTATAAGCTGGACACGAGTTCTCTCACATTGACAGTGGCTTGACGAAAAATGCAGACTGACCCCTCACTCATCTGGTGCCTTCGGGAGGTAGAGATGTTTGAGATATATATCTCGAACTATCTACTTCTTTTGTAAGGTCTGATGGCGTAGTGGGTTAAAGCATACTAGTTATGCCAGCTACTGGAAGGTAGTTGTGCTTTCTGGGTTCGAGTCCCACTGGTGGGTGTTGTCCAAAGATTGTTTATCTTCACTTGTGGTTTATGCAAGTATAGGCTTATAAGCTGGACACGAGTTCTCTCACATTGACAGTGGCTTGACGAAAAATGCAGACTGACCCCTCACTCATCTGGTGCCTTCGGGAGGTAGAGATGTTTGAGATATATATCTCGAACTATCTACTTCTTTTGTAAGGTCTGATGGCGTAGTGGGTTAAAGCATACTAGTTATGCCAGCTACTGGAAGGTAGTTGTGCTTTCTGGGTTCGAGTCCCACTGGTGGGTGTTGTCCAAAGATTGTTTATCTTCACTTGTGGTTTATGCAAGTATAGGCTTATAAGCTGGACACGAGTTCTCTCACATTGACAGTGGCTTGACGAAAAATGCAGACTGACCCCTCACTCATCTGGTGCCTTCGGGAGGTAGAGATGTTTGAGATATATATCTCGAACTATCTACTTCTTTTGTAAGGTCTGATGGCGTAGTGGGTTAAAGCATACTAGTTATGCCAGCTACTGGAAGGTAGTTGTGCTTTCTGGGTTCGAGTCCCACTGGTGGGTGTTGTCCAAAGATTGTTTATCTTCACTTGTGGTTTATGCAAGTATAGGCATATATATATATATATATATATATATATATATATATATATATATATATATATATATATATATATATATATATATATATATATATATATATATATATATTAGGGGGTACCACCACTGGTGTAATTATAGGGACCCATAGCCTCAGAGAAGGGAACACAGAGCACTCGGAAAAACTTGACATTTAACTCTGAATACGAAAGAGTGTTCACTTCTCCTACCACCCCCTTTTTTTTTTTTATTATGATGTACACTTTATTATGCAAGGTTATACAGTTACATATCTGATTTTATACAAAAAATGAACATTAAGAGGACACAAGAAAAAGTTCGCTTCCTAGAGGCTGTAGATTTCCTCGAACTCCTCCGACGCCAGGCAGGAACCGAGGATGCAGCGGGCATTTCCCCTCTGGATCGCGACACTGAGGCGCTGAAAGAGAAAACTTGCTGCTCTAGGGTCTCTTGTGGTGTCAATGAGCTTGGAACCAAGATCCTTAAGAAACCTTCTTGCACTCTCACCCCATGGGCCTAGGGTCTCAGACCCTATTGGAACGAAATTGTACCTTTGATCTAATTGCCTGTACTTGACTGACTTTTGTTTTTCTCTGTGTGTCGCTGCGGCTCCTGCCGTGCCGGCAGAGAGGGTGATGTATGTCGTTGCCAGGGTGGATACGCAAGTATAGTCCCATGCTAACTGCCTGCCACCCTTCCACGGACGCAGTGTGATTCCGTCTGGTCGGCCGGCAAAGCTAACAGAGTCACGGTTCAGTAGGTTGCGGGGCAAACAAAGCATTAGACAATTGGCCCTGTCTTACAGAGTATTTATGTTGCGATATTCTACATTTTAAATCTTTAGATGTTTGCCCGACATAGAACTTATTACATTCCTTACAAGGTATTTTATAAATGACGCAATTATCACTACGAGGGCTGTTCCTTACTAATAGCTTACCAACAGTGTTTTCGTAGCTAAACATTACATCTATATTAAAAAGTTTCAAGGCCTTGACAATATTCTCAAACCCAGAGAAATATGGTAAACATAACACATTCTTTGGGCGAATCCTTTCACTGCATACATTATTATAATATGTACGACGAGCTTTGTTACGACAAACTTCCAAAAAATTCAGTGGGTAACAAAGCTTAAGACCAATCGAATCAATATTCTTAAATTCTTCATCTAAGAATTCTGGACTCACAACTCGAAGAGCTCTTAGATACATAGAAGAAAAAATTGACTTTTTTACATTGTATTTATGCCCTGAAAAATAATGAACATAAGATAAATTGTTCGTAGGTTTTCTGTAAACACTAAACTTTAATGAAGAGTTTTCCCTATGAATAAGCACATCTAAGAATGGCAAACATTTATCAATTTCAGTCTCCATAGTAAATTTTATGGAGGTGACTTGGTCATTAAGTTTGGCTTCAAATTCGTCTGTGTTTACATCTGAAGGCCAAATACACAAGATATCATCAACATATCTAAACCAAGGAATGATTCCAGGAGTTATTTTTGAAACAAATTTCTTTTCAAAGAATTCCATGTACAGGTTTGAGAGCAATGGCGATAGAGGATTCCCCATTGCCATTCCAAAAGTCTGTAAATAATACTCATTATTAAAGGTAAATTTACATTCTTTAATGCACAACTTAACAAGACTGACAATAATATCAGCAGAAAGAGGTAAGTCATGGCTCATTAGTTCACGAGCAAGATAATCGAGAATATCATCGACCGGTACCTTTGTGAACAAGGAACAAACGTCAAAACTGATTAACATTACATCAGGAGTGACAGGAACACTATTCAATTTGTTAACTAAATCAAGAGAATTTGTCAAATGAGAAGAGGAGATAGTTCCTAACAAAGGGGACAAGATTTTGGTAAGCCATTTGGAGAGTTTGTAAGAAATGGATCCCACAGAACTGATGATAGGTCTCATGGGATTGTTAGGCTTATGCGTCTTGACAAGACCATATAGATATGGTAATGAAGGTGATGAAGTAGTAAATTGATTAAGAAGATCTTTATGTTTACTTAACAACTTCCTCAAGCTACTATTGAAGAACTTGATGATGTCCTCAAGAGGATTTTTCCTAAGCTTAGTGTACGTTGAAGAATCTAGGAGGAGATCATTCATTTTCGAAATATATTCCTCCTTGTTTAAAATAACAATAGTGCTGGATTTATCAGCCTTTGTTATATGAATGGAAGGATCGGCTCTTAACTCCTGTAAGCTTCGTCTGAATCTTTCGGGAAAATTGTTTGTTTGGGGCGTCAACATTGAACCATAAACAATACCTTTAACCAGGTTTAGGTTTTGTGAAGACAGAGAGTTATGTTTTTCAAGCTGTAACAATGAACTAGCAATTTTAACTGCAGAAGGTTGATTTGAAATGGCAAAAGACATACCATAACCCAAAGCAGTAACCACATTTTCACATATCGTTTTGGACGACAGATTCAACACGTTGTTAGGATTAGATTTCTTGTTCCAATCACTATTTTTAATCAAACTTTCTAACTTGCGCTTAAGAATTTTCTGTAACTGATTAATTTTTCCGCGTAAGTCACTATATATTTCATCCATCAGAAGATATTTTCGTGATATACACACACATATATATATATATATATATATATATATATATATATATATATATATATATATATATATATATATATATATATATATACATATATATATACATATATATATATATATATATATATATATATATATATATATATATATATATATATATATATATATATATATATATATATATACATACATATATATATATATTTTTTTTTTTAAACCTAGAAGGGGTACCACCTCTGGGGCAAGTGTAGGGACCCATAGCCTCGGAGCAGAAAATAAAGAGTACTCAGAGAAGACCTTGTGGATCCTTACTGAACACTTTGATATTTTCTTCTCCTACCACCCCTATTCTTTTGGTATGTGTGTATATTTATCTAACTTTATTTGAAAATTTCATTACACAAAAAAAGTTACAATATTGATTACATGCAGGGTACAAGGCTGTTTGTCACAAGTTGAACAGCTCCTCCAGCTCCTCAGATGGCGGGCAGGAACCATGGATGCAGTGAGCATTTCCTCTCTGGATTGTCACACTAAGGCGCTGAAAAAGAAAACTGGCAGCTCTAGGGTCTCTAGTTGTTTCGATTAGCTTAGACCCTAACTCCTTCAAAAAGCTAGCAGCACTTTTACCCCAGGCACCAAGTGTCTCTGAGACAATGGGGACAAAATTGTAGTGGTGCTCAAGGTCTCTGTATTTATGTGACTTGGCTGCTTCCCGGTGATTGGCAGCTCCTCCTGCTTGTGTAGCACTGAAGTCAACATAGGTATTGGCCAAAGTTGAAACGCAAGTGTAGTCCCACACCAACTGTCTACCACTCTTCCAGGGGTTCACCGTGATTCCGTCTGGGCGACCGACAGGCTCATCAGAGTTGCGGGACATTAGGTAACGGGGCTCTCTCTCTGCTGGACAACCGGCTGTGGTAAGGCTTCTCTTAATAATGTCATTGACCTCGCCGTGTCTTGCATGCCATCCTCCTGTCCTTTGGCAGAGAAGGCCATGCCGACCGTATCTGTCGGCCTCTGCCTCGCCGCAAATACACCTGTATTTGGTGTGGATTGGGGCAGCGAGGCGGAGAGCTACGGCAATTCGGAGGGCCTGCGGAGTGAGACGGGTGCCGGTTGCTGACATTGGGGTTGCTAATAGGAAATCAGCTGCATGGGGAGCAGCTACAGCTCTAAGTCGGGCAGTCTCATGTGGTGTTGTCGCAGCTTCTAGCAAAGTCGCAGCTTCTTGGTCGGCAATGGGGCGATCCCAGCTGGATTGCTTATGGGCTTCAGAAGGCTGTGGTTGGGGGTGCTGGTCCTGCGAGAGAGACCCATTTGATTGTGCAGTCTGTGAAGCTGGGATCATGTACCCCTGCCTGTTAAACTAGGTGCTCAGGTAGGATTTCCTTCACCAAGTTGTTAGACCCCACTGAAGAGGACAGGAACGCTGGCACAGCAATTTGTGTTGCTGTGCGCACGCCAAGGCCCCCGAGTCTGACAGGAAGGGAGGCCTGTTTCCACTGTAAGTCGCTGAGGGAAAGATTGAGGGTTTTTTCTAGTGTTGATTTCAGCAAGCTGTCGTACTCTTCTAATTTAATATTGTTGAAAGATGGCGAACATCTTAGAAAGTAGGTCAGCCTGGGGAGGGACAAGCATCTGGAGATGAGGTAAAGTGCATCATGAGCATCGATGTCTTCAATCCTCTCGTTCATCCTCTTCAGGTCAGTGATCTTCTTACCAAGGACCTCGTCGATGGCATTCCTGCCAAGAGGAGCACCTAGGAGTGTGCTGTCCTCAGGTTTGGTTGTATGAATGTCAGGCAAAACAACCTTTATTTGCTCTATTATGCGCTGGTTGGTGGAGGTTATTTCGCACTTGGAAGGGTTCAGGGTGAGGCCTAGGCTTGCTCCTTGCTCCTGAATTATTCTTATGTCGTCCAAGAGTGAGGCTGGGGAGCCGGCTAGAGTACCATCATCCAAAAACAAAAATATTGAGCTCACTGGACAGGTTATCGGTCACTTCCTTGATAACTAGGCAGAAAAAGAAAGGAGCAAGGGGGTCACCCTGTTGGACACCTTCTTGTGATTCAATTTCGTGTTCCCCAAAAAGCAGAGTTAGATTCTTGCTGTAGCATGAGTTTACAAACGGGTAGAGGGAAGGAAAAAGGCGATGAACTGCACTGAGTACTGCATCCCTTCTAACCAGATTGAAAGCATTTTTGAAGTCCAGCTTTATCAGGGCTTTTTCATCCGTAATGTTGGCAATGTAGGCTCTAGCTGCATGAGCCGCTGCCTCACACCCTTGGGGAATGCCAAACCCAAGCTGTTTTGGCTTCAGCATGTCGGCTGCTGCCTGATATATACATATATATATATATATATATATATATATATATATATATATATTGCCTGATATATATATATATATATATATATATATATATATATATATATATATATATATATATATATATATATATATATATATATATATATATTGGTGTATACTGGCAGCAGGTTTTCTTTCAAACATGTTTCATTGAATATGACCGCATATTCTGTATTTATTATTTTCTGGTTTAGGGCTTCTATCCCTCTAACTATTTTCTTAGCATCAGGGCTTAATTGGAATAGGAGTTCTCCAAAACTCATTTTCGTACTTTTAAGGTGAAGAAAAGAAGTGATTTACTATAGAGTGTATTACACTTATTTGTATAATTTGCACGACGTTTCGAACCTCCATGGTTCATTCTCAAGTGAACAATCTTACAATACTAGTTGATTTTATACCCGCATTAGGTCAGGTGATAATACAATGAAGGTGAAAAACATGGGGGGATACATAAGGGATAAACATAGGGGCTGCAGAAGGCTTATTGGCCCATACGAGGCATCTCGTATCTAAACACAAAGATTAATCCAGTGTAATTGGCCTGTTATGTTGGACATTGTCTTCTGTGTTGGCATCGATATGTTCTTGTCTTGTCCTTACTCTCATGGTGGGTAGAGTAAATAGTTCCGTGATTTGGGTGTTCATGGTAGGTCGCTATATATATATATATATATATATATATATATATATATATATATATATATATATATATATATATATAAATATATATATAAATATATATATAAATATATATATAAATATATATATATATATATATATATATATATATATATATATATATATATATATATATATATATATATATATATATTTAAACCTAGAAGGGGTACCACCTTTGGTGCAAGTGTAGGGACCCATAGCCTCGGAGAAGAAAATAAAGAGTACTCAGAGACGATCTTGTGGATCCTCACTGAACATTTTGATATTTTCTTCTCCTACCACCCCTATTCTTTTGGTATGTGTGTATATTTATCTAACTTTATTTGAAAATGTCATTACACAAAAAAGTTACAATGTTGATTACATGCAGGGTACAAGGCTGTTTGTCACAAATTCTCTAGCTCCTCCAGCTCCTCAGATGGCAGGCAGGAACCATGGATGCAGTGAGCATTTCCTCTCTAGATTCCCACACTAAGGCACTGAAAAATAAAACTGGCAGCTCTAGGGTCTCTAGTGGTTTCGAATAGCTTAGACCCCAACTCCTTCGAAATGCTAGCAGCACTTTTACCCCAGGCACCAAGTGTCTCTGAGGCAATGGAGACAAAATTGTAGTGGTGCTCAAGGTCTCTGTATTTACATGTCTTGGCTGCTTCCCGGTGGTTGGCAGCTCCTCCTGCTTGTGTAGCACTGAAGTCAATATATATATATATATATATATATATATATATATATATATATATATATATATATATATATATATATATATATATATATATATATATATTCAACTTTAGAACACTTTCCCACTAGGAGATTCGAACCCTAGTCAGCACAGAAGCCTTACAACAACTGGCATAACTGGTACGCCTTTAACCCACTGCACCAAACTCAGACCCTTAAAAGAGATGGTAATTTTGGGGTATTTAAACCCCCTAAAGATCACCACCTCCCAAGGGTAACTAGAGCTAGCGAGGAGTTACTCCCGTTCTTTCATCAAATTCCTGTTAATATAGGAGAACTCTGTGTCTATGCTTATAGACACATCATAGACATATATATAT